>NC_057397.1:60771470-60852891 GCF_019320065.1 Cervus canadensis | reverse complement strand
CTTTGTGGGAGAATGTGAGGGTGGGATATTTCAAAAGAACAGCATGTATACTATCTATGGTGAAACAGATCCCCAGCCCAGGTGGGATGCATGAGACAAGTGCTCGGGCCTGGTGCACTGGGAAGACCCAGAGGAATCGGGTGGAGAGGGAGGTGGGAGGGGGGATCGGGATGGGGAATACGTGTAAATCTATGGCTGATTCATATCAATGTATGACAAAACCCACTGAAATGTTGTGAAGTAATTAGCCTCCAACTAATAAAAAATTTAAAAAAAAAATAAAAAAAAAAAACTAGACCACTTTCTTACCACATATACAAAAATAAACTCAAATGGATTAAAGACTTAAATGTAAGACCTGAATCCATAAAACTCCTAAAAGAAAACATAGGCAATATGCTCTCTGAAACTGATCTTAGCAACATTTTTATTTTGGATCTGACTCCTCAAACAAGGGCAACAGGTAAGCAAACGTGACTACATCAAACTAAAAAGTCTTATACAGCGAAATAAACCCTCAACAAAACAAAAAGGCAACTTTCTGAATGAAAGAAGCCATTTGGAAATGATACATCTGATAAGGGGTTAATATCCAAAATATATGAAGAACTCATACAACTTAACAGCAAAAAAAAAAAAAATCCAATTTTAAAAATTGGTTAAGTAACTTAACAGACATTTTTCCAGATAAAACATACAGATGGCCAACAAGCACACGAAAAGATGCTTCAGATCACTAATTGTAAGGGAAATGCAAATCAAAACCACAATGAGATATCATCTCACACCTGTCAGAATGGCTATTTTCAAAAAGACAACAAAGTATTGGTGAGGATACGGAGAAAAGGGAACTCTTGTGCACTGTTGGTGGTAATGTAAATTGGTACAACCAACTATGGAAAATAGCATGGAGTTTCCTCAAAAATTACAACTAGAACTACTATATGATCCAGCAATTCCACCTCTGGGTATTTATCTGAAGGAAAAAAAACTCAAAATTAAAAAAGATATAGGTACCCCAAGTTCACTGTATCATTATTTACAATAACCAATACAGGAAAGCAACCTAAATATCCATTGATAGATGAATGGATAGAGAAGATGAGGCCACAAATAAGAATGAAATCTTGCCATTTGCAACAACCATGGATGGACCTAAAGGGTATATTATGCTAAGTGAAATTTAAACAGAGAAAGACAAATGTGATATGATTTCACTTATATGTGGAATCTAAAAAATAGCAAACTAACAAACATAACACTACAGAAACAGAATCATAGAGAACAAACCAGTGGTTGCCAGAGGGAAGGGGACGGGGGAATGGGCAAGATAGGTGAAGGGAATTAAGCGGTACAATCCTCTAATTATAAAACAAGTCTCAGGGATGCAATGCACGGTGTAGGGAACAGAGTCAATAATACTGTGATAACTTTGTAATAGTGACAGGTGGCAAGTAAACTTACTGTGGTTCTCATTTCACAATGCATAAAAATGTCAAATCACTACGCTGTACACCTGAAACTAATATAATAATTAAAAAATAGAAATCTCAATTCCCAACTGCTTGACAGAACTCACATGAAATAAATTCACTGCACAGGCGTAACTCATTTCATTGTGCTTTGCTTTATTGTGCCTCACAGATACTTTGTTCTTTACCAACTGAAGGCCAGGGGCATCCCAGTGGCAAGCAAGTCTATCTGCACCATTTTTCCCCCAGTATTTGCTCACTTCATGTCTCTGTGTCACATTTGGGTAACTACAATCTTTCGAACTTTTTCATTATTATTACATCTGTTACGGTGATCTGTGATCAGTTATTTTTGATGTTACTACAAAGACTTCTTGAAAGCTCAGATGATGGTTAGTATTTTTCAGCAATAAAGTATTTTTTAATTAAGGTATGCACATTGTTTTCTAAGACACAATGCTATAGTATACTTAATAGGCTACAGTGTAGTGTAAACATAATTTTTATATGCACTGGGAAACCAAAATAATTGTGTGACTTGCTTTATCACAATATTCACTTAATTGTAGTGGTCTGGAGCCAACCTGCAATATATCCCAGATATGTCTATATACTCATACTTTCTAGAATGCATCTAAACTATAAAGGACATATATATATATATATATATTTATACTGCCCAAAATTATTTGTACTTTCTAAATATTCAAAGTAAATTACATGACCCTTCTCATACTGATAATCAAATATCAAGAAACTGCAAAACTGGTCATTTCATATGAATAAGATGATACAGTTACTGACAAATACTTTGTATATAAGTACAATAAAATTTAATAAATACAGTTACACTTTAGAAAGGGACGCCCAAGGAATCTGATGATAATCTCATTTAATGCTTCATTTATCCAGTAAGATATAACTCAAATAAGATATAACTCAAATATACTTTCTTACCATGATATTGTAGTTGACATTAATGGTCTCATCTTCGTAAGGGGCATTCACTTGAACAGGTTTAACATCACTCTTTCCTTTCCTTATAACATCATAGATAGGATTTCGAGGCCGCTGGTTTAGTAGAATTTTTTTCAACTGCTTTTCCAGAAGTTGTGGAGCATTGTTAACTACTTCAAAAACTCCATAGACCACATTAAATCTAACTGCCTCTGAAAAGGTCTGCAAAAGAAATTTGTGGGAATGTCTTAAAAACCAGAAACTCACTGCTCCAAGAAGACTTGATACTTACACGTATGCATATATACTTACACAAAGTTCTGTATTCTTAATAGTTACATCTTTCCTCTTAGGAGCTTGGAAATCTCTTGACTATAGGTAAGGGAACCCACTGAACCCTTCCTTCCAAATGTACTTATGCCATAAGTGTAAGGATATATTATGGCAGAAACTTCCTTTGCATACACCTCTTACCTCTAGAAAAGATTGAGGGCAGGAGGAGAAGGGGCAACAGAGGATAAGATGGTTGGATGGCATCATCAACTCAATGGACATGAGTTTCAGCAAACTCCAGGAGATGGTGAAGGACAGGGAAGCCTGGCATGCTGCAGTCCATGGGGTCACATAGTCGGACACGACTGAACAACTGAACAAAAACAACTTATCTCTGTGCTTCTTTGGAACTAGAAAGAAATACACCCTGGTCTCTGTGAAGCAACGTTATTCTCTTAGAAGGGGGTGGATTACTAGGGAAGAATGAATCAGAGAAGATATAACACTTCTATTGTCTCTTTCATCCCCAGGAGCCATGAAAGCTAAGCCTCCCTCTCCCAAAAGGAGAAAATTAAATACAATGTGTTCTTCATTTAAGACTATTTCAACACCATTCCATTCACTGTGACAAAAAAAAAAAAGAGAGTGAAAGACAACATTTCTGAGCTTTTCTCTGTAATTACTAAATGCTGCCAACTTTTATTTAAAGTCAGTCAGTTACAGTCAGGAGTCTTGAGTTTTAATACCAGCTTGCCAATAAGTGGCTCTGTGACTTCGGGTAAATCACTCCATAGCAAGTATATGGTGAACTGTCTGTGTCTTTTCTCATTTTGCCCTCCAAATCTAGAATCAGGTCCCTTTTTCAGAACATTATTTTAGGACACATTCAATGCATACTCATGTAGTAAGTGTACTGAGGAGAGCGTCAATTCTTCCAAGTTTTACTAGGAGATTGCTAGATACACTATTAGTTAAAATTTAATAAATATCAGGATGTTATAAAATTGGAGTTAGAAATGTATATGTATATGTACAAATACCTATTGTGTGTTTGTATGTGTGTGTACATATACACGTGTGTGTGTGTATGTATATATACATACATGTATATATATATATGTACACATATATATATGAGTAACTTTCCTGGTGGCTCAGAGCTAAAGAATCTGCCTGCAATGCAGGAGATGCAGGTTCAATCCCTGGGTCAGGAAGATCCCCTGGAGATGGAAATGGCAACTCACTCCAGTATTCTTGCCTGGGAAATCCCATGAATGGAAGAGCCTGGCGGGCTACCGCCCATGGGGTCGTGAAAGTCAGACATGACTAAGCGACTTAACAGCAACAATATATATATGTATGTATATGTGCTGTGCTGTATACTTAGTCACTCAGTCGTGTCCAACTCTTTGCGACCCCATGGACTGTAGCCTGCCAGGCTCCTCTATCCACGGGGATTCTCCAGACAATAATATTGAAGTGAGTTGCCATGCCCTTCTCCAGGGGATCTTCCCAACCCAGGGACAGAACCCAGGCTTACCACATTGCAGGTGGATTCTTAACCACCTGAGCCACCAGGGAAGCCCAAGCATACTGGAGTGGGTAGCCTGTCCCTTCTGCAGGGGAATTTCCCAACCCAGGGATCAAATCGGAATCTCCTGCACTGCAGGCAGATTCTTTACCAGCGGAGCTACCAGGGAAGCCTGTGTATGTATATAAACAGACATATTTTATATGAAGACTCATCCTACAGCCAGATGGCATCTTAGGAAGACCCTGAACACGCCTCCTCCAATGGACACACACAGCTACATATAGAAACATTTCCTTGTAAAGAAGCCTAAAAGCAAAAAAAAAAAAAAAACAAAAACCTAAAAGCTGGCTGAGTGGTGACTATACATTGGGGAAACAAGATGAAAACCACCTCAAACAGGTAGGAGAAGTTGGGACACAAACTCACCATAAACCTCACCCCTGAAGCAGTCACCTCTGAAACTCAAAACCCAGAGCAGCCCCATGAGGAGCAGAGGGTTCAAACTCCACATCAGGCACCCCAACTTTTAAGACCTGCACCTGAGAAACGAGCCCAATTTTGAAAATCAAAGAGCTCACAACTCAAATGAAATGTGAGACAAGAGAGAGGGCTCCTACAGTCAGTCCATAATGTGAAATCATATTTAATTAAAACTAGCCCTTGAAATCCTTGAAAACTATCATAAAGTATAGTGTTGTTCTAACTTTCAAGTCAGAACCAGACACAGATTAACAAACTGGTTCCAAATAGGGAAAGGAGTATGTCAAGGCTATATATTGTCACCCGGCTAATTTAACTTTATACATAGAGTACATCATGAGAAATGCTGGGCTGGATGAAGCACAAGCTAGAATCAAGATTGCTGGGAGAAATATCAATAACCTCAGATATGCAGATGACACCACCCTTATGGCAAAAAGTGAAGAACTAGAGAGCCTCTTGGTGAAAGTGAAAGAGGAGAGTGAAAAAGTTGGCTTAAAGCTCAACATTCAGAAAATTAAGATCATGGCATCTGGTCCCCTCACTTCATTGTGAATAGATGGGAAACAGTGGAAACAGTGACAGATTTTATTTTGGGGAGCTCCAAAATCACTGCAGATGGTGACTGCAGCCAGGAAATTAAAAGACGCTTACTCGTTGGAAGAAAACTTATGACCAACCTAGACAGCATATTAAAAAGCAGAGACTTTACTTTGCCAACAAAGGCCCATCTAGTCAAGGTTATGGTTTTTCCAGTGGTCATGTATGAATGTGAGAGCTGGACTATAAAGAAAGCTGAGCGCCGAAGAATTGATGCTTGTGAACTGTGGTGTTGGAGAAGACTCTTGAGAGTCCCTTGGACTGCAAGGAGATCCAACCAGTCCATCTTGAAGGAAATCAGTCCTGAATATTCATTGGAAGGACTGATGTTGAAGCTGAAACTCCAGTACTTTGGCCACATGATGTGAAGAACTGACCATTTGAAAAGACTCTGATGCTGGGGAAGATTGAAGGTGGGAGGAGAAGGGGACGACAGAGGATGAGATGGTTGGATGGCATCACCGACTCAATGGACATGAGTTTGCGCGCGCTCCAGGAGTTGGTGATGGACAGGGAGGCCTGGACAGGGATGGACACTCCCTGGGGTCGCAGAGAGTTGGACATGACTGAGCAACTGAACTGAACTGAACTGAAAACTTTCAAGAAGTTCATCATTGTGAATTTTTCCTCTGACATTAAAATGTGTCATTAATTCTTCAGTGAGGGACCAGATAAAGTAGTGGGCTTGTGTTTAAAGCTCATGTTATACAAAAATATGTATGTTTGACACTAGGATCACCCTCAGCATGAGAAGACAGCTATCCTAAGAGGTAGGAAGGTAAGAGTCGCTGAGGGAACGGTAGAGTCTCCTCTTCCGTCTCAGACCCTCTCTAGGATGTTCACAGGCTGGTCTATGTGTGTTTGTAAACGGCTACAACAGACAAAGTCACCCTCACTCGTTAAATCACCCTCGCTCACTCTGCAGAGTACAAATAATTCATTTTGAGCAACAACGCCTGTGTAAGTCCACTTCAACACACAATAACTACAACAGAAGTATATACAAAGTGGACTGATGGCACAGGAGGATTTGTCAAGAATCCTCAGGAAATTAAGGAAATTGACCCTCCTGAGACCCCCAGAGTCCTTGAGGAGAGGCAGCCTGATGCACTGGTTATCAGAGACTGCCTCAGAGCAGGCCCGAGGTTGGCCCCAAAGGACAGTGGGCGGGAGTGCCCACAGCTCCGCGTGACCTCCTGCACCCTCTACTTCCCTGGTGGCTCAGACAAGACAGAATTTGCCTAAAGTGCGGGAGACCTGGGTTGGGAAGATCTCTTGGAGGAGGACGTGGCAACCCACTCCAGTATTCTTGCCTGGAGAAGCCCCATGGACAGAAGAGCCTGGTGGGCTACGGTCCACGGGGTCGCAGAGAAACCGGACATAACTGAGCGGCTAAGCACAGCAGCGCCACATAAAGAAAGCTGAGTCTGGAAGAATAAACAGGCTTTCACATCAGGTAGACGAGTGAGAGGAGGGAACTCAGCAAGAGAAACAGTGAATGTATCAAGGTATTTGCACAAACAATAGCTGAGGAGTGCCAGACAACAGGGCACCTTTGAGGACCTGCTAGCAGTTTGATGCTGCTGAAGCAGAATACCCAAGGGGAGACTAACAGGACGGAAGCCTGGAGACAAAGGCAGAGGACGAGGTCACCAAGAACTTCTATTTACGCCATAACTCTCTACATAGTCTCTCAAATCGGTGATTCCTGGAGCGTGTCCCTGGACCAGCAGTATCAGCATCACCTAGGAATCTGTTAGAAAAGCAGATTCTAGGGTTCTCACCCCAGAACCAGAAATTCTGGGGGTGGGTCCCAATATTCTGTGTTTAACCAGCTCACAGATGATTCTGATGCATGCTCAAGTGTGAGAACCACTGCTTTAGAGTGATGGGGAGCCACCGGAGAGGTTTTAGCTGTGGCAGGGGCCAGGGTGTAGGGGGAGACAGAATCCAGCTTAAGCAAACTTCAAAGCCCACGTGCTGTTTGCGGCTTCATGCTGACTTCCACGTGTGCTCACATACATGCAGGGGCTGGCCACTGAGGTCTATACGTAGGAGAAAGAACCCTGGGATTTACTCCCAAAGTCCTGTTGTCTGCTCAAAAAGAATCTTTCTCACATATCATGTCCTCTGTTGTTACCATTTCTAAGCTTATCTACAAAATTCCTCAAACTAGTTTAGCATGTGACAATAAAAGACATGCAAAGTGGGGGGGGATAGAAATGAATGACTTTCTCCCCAGAAAGCTGAGTAGGCTGATTTAGAGAAAACTCAGCTTTTAATCATATGACAGGAAAAAATCTTCAGTTTGAGCCTCAAACTCAACCCTCTGCAAGCTGTTACGGACTGCTCTTTTCCTTACTTAATTTTCTTATTTCAAGAGTATCATTTTCCAAATGTTCTAAAACGAATTGACCTGAAGGTGGTGAAAGCTAACTTTGTAGTACCAGTCATCCATGTGCGAAAAATATTTTCACAGAAAAAGCAAGTGCATGAAAATATTTTTACCACAATAAATTGCTGGTTCCACATTTCTTTGAAAAGAGGAGGGGGGAAAAAAAAACCTGTGAATAATTAGTGATGTGCTTAAACTGCCAGCCAAGCACCACTGAAACTTACCGGGTGCCAAATTATTTAGCTGAACAGTATTTAAATTAAAAACTAATGACTAGGTTAATTTAATACATGTTCATCTCTGCTCCAACTCTGTCTCTACTAATTGAGCTCCAAAGCTATATTTAAAACATGCATCTTAGTCAGTGAATGAGAAACATCTGACTGCTTGAATGTAACAAGTCAGTTACCAATAACAACTTCTTTTAATCTAAGTTTTATTGTCATTTTAGATGTTTAACCATAAACTATTTACTGGACATATTCACCAGTGGGAGGGAACGAATTATGTGCCACATAAAATGCATAGAAAATATCCTTAGTTAATAAAATGAGTTACATTATATAATTTGAGTGCTTTATGTTTGATCTACAAAGCTTATCAAAACATCCATTGGAACAAATGCTGAACTAAGCAGTACTATCTAGGGCTCCATCAACACCTTGAAAAATCAGTCTCTGAGTATTTAAATTTTGGCAGAGGAAGACCCAAGTTATTCATCTCTCCTTCATCACACTCATTTCCCAAATCCATTGTCTCTTTCTCTCTCTCCTTTTACCCAACCATCTAACATATAGTTCCTTCATAAAGCTGCAAGAAATTATAATAGCTTACAGATTTTAAAGAAGTGTGGAGAATCATTCCAAAAAAAGAAGTTATGGTAAAATTCCAAAGGCACATAGCTAAGCATGGTCTGGCAAACACATGACATACCTATCCTTGCAAGAAGGGTATAGAACAGGCCACCCCTTCAGCTTCTGCAAACCATAAATGTCACAAACATTCTAAACCACCCACAGAGGACCAACCTAAATCTGTATGTGGGCTCATCTACTCAATCCCACAACAGTCACTAAGAATAAAACACACAAAACAAAACCAAAAGGGGGAAAAAAGTGTTTTCACACTATAGCATAGAAGAAAATTTAATAAGAAAACACTTGTCTATAAAGAGTTGACAGCAAAAAAAAAAAAAAAAAACCTTCCCAGACACTAAATGAAAACAATATCTGAATGTGAACCTGGCACCAGAACAAACAGAATGAAGTTATGAAAGCTAGGATTTGGAAAGTGCCACACTCATTTATAATAGCAGCAACTGTCCTGGATTCCCCTCATCAAAAAATAACATGGAGGCAGGCTACCAGCCATCAATTTCTGGATCTTACAATGTGTCCCAAGGGTATAATGGTGTAATGGAAAGAAATGGTGTAGGAGAAAGAGAGCCTGATTCCAAGGCCCATTTGTGCCACAATCCACTTATGGGACCGTGGGCATTTCACCACAGATGTGGAGAAGGTCTCAGAAATCTAGATGACTTAAGAGCTCTTTTAGATCGAGAATGTTGTTATATGTATCTATACTGTCAGGCTTAGACTGCTGGGTTTTTGTTTTGGGGTGTTTTTGGGGTTTTTTTTGGAGGGTGGAGGTGGTAGAGGAGGGGAGGCAGAAGAAGATTAGAAGATTTATTTAGTTCAAGGATCTTATGTGGAAGGTGTAAAAATTAAAAAAAAAAAAACATTCTCAAGAAGTTTTGGGAGATATAGAAGAAAGGGATCTATCCTGGCCCCAGAAAATTGACAGTGTAATTTCTAGGATTAAGAAAAAACAAAACAAAAAACAGAGTAGAAGAAATTAATCAAATTTTCTTTACCTGAAAATGTCTAATCTCCCACCCAATATGTATAACCCCTATAAAATATTTCCCCAAATGTTTACCTATATCTGAATATCTTAATCACAGAGAGTTTAGTCCTTCACTAGCCAGTCCACTCTATGGTTAGAAAACCATCTTTAAACATCTTTCTTCTGGTGAGTGAAAATCAATTTCCTCATATGTGCTGGCCCTGGCTCTGCCCTTGAGCTTCACAGAAACTGTTAACCCTTCTTCCTCAGTCACATCTTCAAATATTTAGAAAGAGCTGCTTCATTACAACATGTCTACTCATTCCCAAACCAGGTCCAATACTCACTCATCTTTCACCCCTCACTCATTTGACGTAGTTTCCATAGCATTCATTGACCAAGTCTTCCCGAGTCTGCTTTGGCAGAGCAACCCAACATATGGCACCAAGAATACAAGACAATATTCCACATGTGGTCTGACAATTCAATCCGACGCGGAAAAAAAACACACAAACATTAATGAGTGCCTTCTAGGCTCCAGACTAATATTGTTCTTGATCTTAACTACATTTCTATTAATGCACCCTAAAAACACATTAGCTTTGCTTATTTTAGCCCATATTCCAGACTACCATGACAAAAATGAGACCAGACTCTGTCATCCAGACTGTCAGTCTGCTCCTCTCCTGCCATTTCTACAGCCACCACAGTGCGGTAGGACAAGTTTTTGAGCCATGTGGACCTGGGTGGACCCTGTCACTCACCAGCTGAGTAAGCTGGAAAAACACCAGTTCACTTGCAATGTTTCATCCAAGTCTTTGATAAATAATAATTTTTAAAAGTCAAAGCCAATGACAGATTTGTGTGGGACAGATTATTCTCTGAAATGACAATAATCCAGCAATCCAACTAAAGCGTGACTGTCCCTCATGCCACAGGAACAGAAGATGAGACGGGCTGGTTAGTGAAGGAAAAGAAGAGAGACGCACTAAATCTGTGCCAGGTACTTAACATGCATTACCTCATCTCCTAACAGCCTTGCAAGACAGTTCTACTGTTTTCATAAAGGGATATTGAGGAACTTAGGAATTAAGGAATATACCTGAGATCACATGGGCAATGAGTGAAGAAGCTGAGGTCACACAGTCCTGTCTCCCTGCTCTTCCAGCCGTTACACTAGGAGATGAGCAGAGGAACAATTCGTGTGGCCAAGGTGGGCGAGTGCACAGGATGACCTAAGTATGAAGCTAGAGATAAAGCTAGAAAGGTTACATTGAGGCCAAATCGCAAAGGGTCCATATTAAGGAGTTTGAACTTCCAAGCTGGGCTATTAAGAGTCAACCCCTACTAGCTATGATTAGCGAAATATCTGAGAATGAATTTCACAGATGATGATAGGGCTCTGAAGACAAATACAGCAGCATAAGTGGAGCATGTATTGTTTAGACAGGGTTGGGACGGAAGGCTTTCTGGACAGAGTGATTTAAATCAGAGAGAAAGTGATACAAATATCTTGGGGGAGAGCCCTCCAGGCTGAGAGACCCTAAGTACAGTTAGCATACTCACATTTGAGAAACATAAAAGGCCAAGTTTTCCAGCTAGGCTGGAAAAGGATTAACAAGCAAAAGAGGCATAGGAAATACAGCCCAACAGATGGCAAAAGCCAGATTATATAGGATTTTGTATTTTATTCTTAGTGTAACGAGGAGCCACTAGACAAAGTTTTGAGCAGGAAGTTAAGATGGCTCAATTTATTATCATTATTGTCATTCACTGAAATCATAATACATTAAATTTACAGTTCCCTCAAGTACCAATTCATAACTATCCAAAAGAGAGAGGGGGGTGGAAAAAAAGACAGAGAGAGTGAGATTAGTTTGGCTCACTAATTCTCAGTAAGCCCATGCTGGCTTCTAATTCTTAGTTAAGTGCTCATAAACCAAACATTACTAATCTGTTCTAGAATCTTGCCAGTAACTTGGTCTGAGAATCCATTATTCCTTCTCCTCCCTGCCCCCAAATGCTTTTTGCAAACCTGTGATAGCTCCCCTTCCCCCATCTTGTGGCATGAAGCATGAGGAGTTAATAGGTAGATTGTATAGTACCAAATGTAAATGCAAAGGGACGAGATAGAGAGATGGAGAGAGACAGAGAGACAATGAATATAATATAAAAGCAGAAGGATTTGGAGAGACAGAAAAGAAGGAGAAGTCATCCAGGTGGGCTGCATGGGACACATGAAGGGGTCAAACTGCCTGAGGGATGAAAAACATTATTGCACAGAGTTCAAAAGAAACCACACTAAGTCAATTTCAACTAAAGACTTGAAACAAATATACACGAAAAGGTTATGTCTGTTCTAACTGGATGACAGGATTTGGGCTGAACTCTTCCTACCTTTGAAGTTACTTTCCTATACTATTGTTATATTTCTTCTATAATTTAAGATAGATTTTTTTTAATAAATAAGAAAATTAGGTGGGGGGAATTTATTTTCTAGACCAAGTAAAAGTCCATATAATCATAAGTCTCGAGACAATGAAATGTACATTTTCAGAAACTGAAATCAGACCCAAAAGAAAGACTTTTCTTTCTAAAACTTCACTAAAATTTTTTTTGTTTGTTTGTTTTTTTGGAGGAAGAATGGTGAATGCAGAGCCTAGAGGAAAAACTGCATAATCCAGAAGAATAAAATTCTGACAATAATTTTGTGACTCTGTTGGGTATTTTATAACACACAATTGGATGATGAAAGGTGAAGAGTTAGACCACAAAGGAAGCTGTCGGAGAGTCCTGTAACATGGCTCAAGCCTGTTGCCGGAAAGGGAGAGCGTGGCGTAGTGTCTTGACCTGACCCCCATGATGGTTTCAGAGACCCAGGATACCCCATGGAGGAGAAAACACAAATTCTTTTTGAGAAAAAGGAAACAAAACAAATAAACGTGTGGGCATAGTACATACATATGCACAAAAACTAATCTAGGCAAAAAAAGAAAAAACACATTTAGTACTTTCCCTTCAAAACACATTTCCTATAGTTAGGCTTTAAGACATTGCTCATTTTAGGGCCAATCCCTTTAAAATTACCTGAGACTTTTTTGTATTTCAGATTTTCCCTAGTAAGTATTTGAATGAAACAGTTTCCAAAACAATAATAAAAATCTTTTTATCTTTCTTTCATCTGACATTCCTGATGAACTCTGTTTCTATACAATAGTATCAGTGTTTTTATGCATCCCCATTTCACTTTTCCTAAACCCCTCAGTACTTACTCTGTCACTGCTAAGACCAAAAATCTCTTATCTAGTATCTACCTATGATACACCACCAGCAGTGTCCCACATCTTATTTACTATTGATATAAAATGCTAGCTGCCTTAAACATAAATTCCACTTTAATATCTGTCCAAGATGATACCAATGATTGCCCAGAGGCAAGAAATTTAGTTTCTTAAATGTTTTTATATTCTCTCATTGCCTCTGTTCAAAGACTAAAATAATACCCAAATACAACTGTACAAGACTATACAGAATGCTTTTGATGGTTAGAAAAATGCCAGCTTTCCTTTTTACTTTTATTTACTTTTATTGTAATATAACTGACCCAGCTTTCTTCAATAATACTAATTCCTAAATATGATTCAAACCCAAATGATTAACTTCATACAAAGACACAACTTTATCTTGTAAGAAAGATATGGTCTTTTCTATCAAAGGAGAAGTTATAAGAAATAAAGAAGAAATTTAGAATAGTTGAACAGAAAGGTATATAGCTGGCTTGCGAATAAGATTTCCTAAAATGGTGGCTAATTACTAAACCTTTGTTCTTTTCACCTTCTGATTCTCTTTCCTCATAAGGATATTTTGGCGGGCTTTATCCTGGACATGTGCAAAAAACTAAAAGGGTGGGGGAAATAGTTACCAATCGTCCAATAAAAACTTAGGCGACATCCGGGAAAGACTGTAACTCTGTGGTCCTCAACCTATGAGGAGCCAGGGGAGGGAACCTGTATCTTTGGGCTAAAAACCCAGCAAACGTCCCACTTGATGTGCTTGCTCCCAGACCTCTGTCTGTAAGGCACCCTTCTGGAGAAGTAAAGACTACCTTGCTGAGCCATTTTCGATTGTCTGTTTCATTCCTGCAGCTGACACCATTTGAGAGCATTTCCAACAATCTAAATGCTTTAATTAGTATTTAAAAAAAAAATACTATCCCTGATAAATCTGTCTCACAAGATAACCCAGTGTGTACAATATTTTGCTTTGATAATATATTCCACAGAACATAATAATACACTCACTGGAAGGCTTAGGAATTCATTAAAGTAGTCCACAAGGAAATCATCTGTAGCCAAAGAATCTTCCTGCAAAAATATAAAAGCACAATATTAATAAGCTTATGCCAAGATGTTTTAAAATATGCAAATATTATTCTCTAATTTTGCTCTCGATAGATTATAATATAGAGCTTTCAATCTGTTTCAGTTAGTCAACAGTGAACCCTCCCTATAAATAGAACACAGTGTTACAATCTCTGGAAGGAAGAAATACAAAAACATCCTCTTAAAAGGCCTTGTTGCTATACTTGGCTGGAAAAGAGAACACATGAGAAATATAGCATGACACAAAAACAAACATCAACAAGTATAAAATAGTACACATAGTAAATTTCCCATGGATTTATCAAAAATATTTATTTTACAAAAATAAAGGCAGAATCAATAAAGATAGAATCAGTGTTTGGGGTTAAGATGAAATTCAGAATGAAAAACTCCATAAATTGCCTAATGAAAGTAATGAACTAAGTGAAGAAAATAACCCATTGATTCCTTAGAATGAGAATTTTAATAATCTGGGTCACGCTTCACTTTTACATGAAGCAACTTTGACAACACATGTGTTCTAATCATAAATATTGTATACAATTTTTTCCATGACTATCTCATCCACCAACACAGTTGCTTTTATAGTTGGCAAAATTGGAAAGTCACTGCCAATAACAAAGTCTCTTCCAAATAAAACACCTTATTTTATTAGCAATTGTTTCCATTGTGTCAAAAGCACATCATCACGTACCCTGTTGTATAGTATGTGTGTTTTTATTATTCATAATTACATTTCAGTTTCCCAAATCTAACATGAAAGTTGACACTATGACACAATGCTATTATTTCCACATGGCTGATTATTTTCTTCTTATACTGACCAATTTTAAAAAACTGATTGAAGTATAGTGTGAAAGTATAAGCAAGATATTATACTATATTAACACCTACTTCAGAAGTAGATTTTCAGGGTAATTTCTTTAAGTAATTGCAGTATCACAGTAGAATTATAAACAATCACTTACATGATTTATCAAAGAACTCAGTAAAATTCTGCACTGGCTAAGACAACAACTAAGGATTTAGTTTACTAAAAGTCTCAGTTGATTTAAATAACAAACTCAGGATCTCACAAATCTACTACCCTCATAGCAGTATTTTAGTAATACATGCTCAAACAAAATTCTCACTGGCAAAGGTCAAACAAAGCAAAGCAAGGCAGATAACATTTGGTGGAGGCTAAAAGGGTAACTTAATATGCAGAGTACATCATGCAAAATGCCAGACTGGCTGAAGCACAAGCTAGAATCAAGATCGTCAGGAGAAATATCAATAACCTCAGCTATGCAGATACCACCACCCTTATGGCAGAAAATGAGAGGAAATAGAGGCTCTTAATGAAAGTAAAAGAGGAGAGTGAAAAAGTTGGCTTAAAACTCAACATTCAGAAAACTAAGATCATGGCATCTGGTCCCATCACTTCATGGCAAATAGATGGGGAAACAATAGAAACAGTGATAGACTTTATTTTCTTGGGCTCCAAAATCACTGCAGATGGTGACTGCAGCCATGAAATTAAAAGATGCTTGTTCCTTGGAAGAAAAGCTATGACCAACCTAGACAGCAAATTAAAAAGCAGAGACACTACTTTGCTAACAAAGGTCCGTTTAGTCAAAGCTATGGTTTTTCCAGTAGTCATGTATGGATGTGAGAGTTGGACCATAAAGAATGCTGATCACCAAAGAAGTGATGCTTTTGAACTGTGGTGCTGGAGAAGACTCTTGAGAGTCCCTGGGACTGTAAGGAGATCTAACCAGTCAACCCTAAAGGAAATCAGTCCTGAATATTAATTGGAAGGACTGATGTTGAAGCTGAAACTCCAATACTTTGGCCACCTGATGTAAAGAAGTGACTCATTGGAAAAGACCCTGGTGCTGGGAAAGATTGAAGGCAGGAGGAGAAGGGGACAACAGAGGATGAGATGGTTGGACAGCATCACCAACGTGATGGACATGAGTTTGAGTAGTCTCCGGGAGTTGGTGATGGACAGGGAGGCCTGGTGTGCTGCAGTCCATGGGGTCGCAAAGAGTCGGACACAACTGAGCGACTGAACTGTTACTGTTAAAAGGGTAATTATCTTTTGACTTTAACCTTTCAGAGTTACTTCAATTTTCTGGACTTAATCTAGCAAACTAATCAACAATTCAATAAATATTTTTAGGATTTCCTGGGTAAATTTCCTAGGTAAAGGCATTGTGCTACAACAAGGGTGGCCAAGTTTTACACTACTGGGCTCATGATCAAAAATCCACAGGTGGCAAGGGTGAGTACTTGAAATTAGTTAACTGTAATGGAGCATGGTTCCTATTTTACTAAACTAGCCATTTTGTTTTTAACTTTTAGTTGTAAAACAAAAAGTGTACTTCATAAATACACATGGACCTAAATATCACCTAGTCAGTTACATAACCAGAAATTTCTAGAGAATCCTCAAATTCATATAGTCATTTCCAGATGTTTCACACCTCTAAGGGACTCTAACTCAGTGCTTTCCAAACCACCTGTGATGAAGCACCTGTTTTTTTTTTCCCTCTAATCAATTTCAGACAGACTTTTTTGGTAAAATACAGTAAGAATGAGTTATTAGAAAGTGAAACAAAAATATACATAATACAAGCCCAACTAACTATTTTTATTAATAGTTTAAAAATATTTTATTAATAGCTTCCCAGGTGGCACTGTGGTAAAGAATCTGCCTGCCAATGCTGGAGATGCAAAAGATGTAGGTTCACTCCCTGGGTTGAGAAGATCCCCTGGAGGAGGAAATGGCAACCCACTCCAGTATTCCTGCCTAGAAAATTCCATGGACAGAGGGGCCTGGCATGCTACATTCCATGGGGTCGCAAAGAGTCGGACATGACTAAGAACATACGCACATTTTATTATTAAAGTCAATATTCTCGGAACTTCCCTGGTGGTCCAGGAGTTAAGAATCCGCCTTGCAATGCAGGGGATGCAGGTTTGATTGCCGGTCAGAGAACTAAGATCTCACCATGTGGCAGAGCAACTAAGCCTGCTCATGGCAACGGCTGAGCCCGTGCGCCATAACGTGAGAGCCCACGAGTCGTAACAAAAGATGCTGCCCGAGACATCGAAGCTCCTGTGAGCCACAGCTGAGACAAGGCAGTCAAATAAATGAACAAATACGTAGGTTAAAGTAAATAAAAGCTAAAAGCAATACTCAGTCAGACTGCCATAAGGCTTCCAAGGGTTTACTCTCGATTTCTGAACTCAACTCTGAATGGACAGACGGGAGGTCTCTGGCAGCACCAGTCCGCACACCCGACTCCAGCAGCGTGGCCCGGACCCCTGGGGAGCAGTGTGCTCTCAGCCCCTCAGGTCCCCTTGAGAGCCCACAGGAAAGGGCATTTCCTGGGCCTCCCGTCACATCCTCCATCTGCAGTTAACAACCGTGGACACTTAATGTATTATTCAAATACATCAAAATCTGTATTTCTTTTCTGAAGCTGCATTTTAATTTCTACCAATATTAAATATAAATGTTTCTGCTGGTATCAGGGCAGTTAGCTCCACAAGGGAAATAAGTGTGGCCTTCAAGCGCCATTTGCTCAGTCCTCGCATCACACTTGAATGAAAAGGCCTGCGTCTCTCAATAAATGAACGTATTTTCCCACTGCAGTTTCTAGTTCATTGTGTTCAAGTATCTTGTCACATCAGTAACAAAGTCCTGTGAACCTATAAGGATATGATAAACCCTTTAATCTCCAAATCCTTTAGTTTAAAAAAAAAAAAATTTTAAGGCCTTGATTTGGAGAAGCAACTCAGTTACTCTCAACAAATTTCCACAGTCCAGTCACTTGGCTGTAGTAAAAGGAACTAAGTCTCCATTATCCAGGTTTAACATCTTTCAAATAACCAATAAACTGGCGATGGTTAGTGGTACACTCAAGAAGAAAACTGAGTTACAATCAATTCCTCCATTACATCATTCCAAGAACCTGACTACAAAATTTGCAACACAGATTCTCTGCTGAATGATGCAATGGAAGGCAGGAACATTTTTTCAAAGTTGAATGCACCCTTGAAACCTGTTTTTTCATGTATTACAGGTGTGCCATCTGTGAAAGTGAAGTCAGCTTTTCCATTTTTAGTCCAAATTGCTCGAAACTTCTTCCTGAAAGAGGATTACACAAAATAGTTTATATGTGTATGCTAACAGGTAAAATTTTTTATTGATTAAAAAATCATTTTGCTGGGCCCTCAAATGACATAAATTACAACTTCTTCACCACTCTAAAAGATGCAAGATATACAAAGAAGATCTTCTAATGAAGGGAAAACTAGATAAATACAGACAAAAAACGTAGTCCAAAAAAGAATATAGTACCTGCCATAAGAAAATTACCACATAAAGTGTTTCCTTCAAAAGAAGGGAAAGATGTTATTTGGTAGGGGGAGTCAGAAAAGACTCAGGGGAAAACGGCATTTGAATTATATTTCAAATAACTTCCACGTTTATATCATGAAAGATACACATGAGAGGCAATAATGCAGAGAAAAGACAGACATGAGGAAAGAAGTGGTGGGAAGCAAAACACTGTAAAGGCAATCAGTTAGCTAATGGCACAAATAGAAAAATAACCCAAGTTTCCAACTTCCACACTGGCCAAAGCCATTCATCTAATTTCTAAGGCAGAATCCTAAACTGACACGGTTTAGACTGGGAATGCTATCAGTCACCAGGAGATCGGCATAAACCATATTTCCAGAATTATACTTATCAGGAGGGACCTATTTTGCTGCTTCTTCCTAAAATACGTATAGATTCTTCCTTTCCTTCTTTCTAAACAAGCCAATCACGAGACTAGAACCTCTAAACCAGTATGGCCGTGACACAGCGTGGTGTGCAGACAATGGAATTCATGGTCGAGTGAAAGTAGACCTCTTCAGATCGCAGGACAACCGGGAATAGTCAGGGATGGCTGGTGCTCCCAGAATGGTGATCCCTGGCTATGAGCAACCTTGTTTGGGACTCCTCATCCAACTCGCTTCCCTTGAGATGGTGATTTACGAGCCACATCCTGCGCCCAGACACTGAGTATAGCCAAAGAGTTGCTCAAGCTGGTGGACATGCATTTATTAGCCAGCTGTAGCACACACCACTGCTCTATGAAGCTGATGGAGGAGTTTCTGTTTGAGATGTCCAAGAAGACAGTTCACAGCCAAAGGTGCTGACAGCTTGGAGGAAAGAGGGAGAGGAGATCCTGGAAGGAAAATGGCCCCAAATCTTTGCCTTCCCATACAACAGATATTTCTGTCTGCTGGCAACTGAAGCATCCTTGTAGTAGTATACAAGGCAATCACCTTAAAAATATATGCATATACTGCAATAGAATTTCATCATTATTTTGAAATAATTGAAACACTTTATTGAGTTCTAAATTTGTTTATCCTAAGAATTTTTAACATCATATTTGTCATGAAAAGAGGGGGTACTATTAAGTTTAAATTTCATTTTCAACTTCTGCAGTTTTGAATGGCTGTTTAAAA
This sequence comes from Cervus canadensis, assembly GCF_019320065.1. Classification (NCBI taxonomy): domain Eukaryota; kingdom Metazoa; phylum Chordata; class Mammalia; order Artiodactyla; family Cervidae; genus Cervus; species Cervus canadensis. The sequence continues at coordinate 60,833,439 of NC_057397.1, read as the reverse complement.
AGTCTAAAAAATTTTAATACCTATTGGGAGATACAGTTTTTCACCAATTGAGACTATAAAAGAATAGTAAAAGATCAAACATTAAAAGCATTGATTAGAAATTACATATAGTTACTTTAAGAATAAGACCTAATGTTAAAATGTCATGTACATTCAAAAAGGAAATTAATAATTCCATTTACAATAGTAGGGAAAATAATGACAACCAAGAAGGCAAAGACTTGTACACTGAACTAAAAAACTGCTTAAAGAAATTAGAGAAGATATAAAAAAAAGGAAATACACGCCATGTTCAAGGATTGAAAGACCATATTGCTAAGATGACAATACTACCCAAAGCAATCTACAAATTTTAATACATTCTCTATCAAAATCCCAATGTCTTTTTTTTTTTTTGCAGAAATGAAAAACTCATCCTAAAATTCACAAGGAATTTCAAAGGACCTTGAATAGCCAAAATAATATTGAAAAAGAACAAAAACTGAAGGATTCATATATCCTAATTTCAAAACTTATGACAAAATTATAGTAATCAAAACAAAGAGGTACTGGCATAAAGACAGACATACAGAACATTGGAATAGAATAGAGTCCAGAAATAAATCCTCTCTTAAATGGTCAAATAATTTTCAACAAGGGTGCCAAGACAATTCAGCAGAGAAAGGACATTCTTTCAACAAATGGTGCTAGGAAAACTGGATATCCACATGCCAAAAAATGAAGTTGGACCTTTTCTTTATAACATATACAAAAATTAACTCAAAATGGATCAAAGACCTAAAACATAAGTGCTAAAACTATAAAATACTTAGAGAAGACATAAGGATAAATCTTCATGACTTTGGATTTGGCAATGGATTCTTAAATATGACATCTAAAGCATGAGCCAAAAAAAAAAAAAATGATTTTTCATGAAAATTAAAAGCTTGTGAATCAAAGGACCCTACTAGGAAAGTGAAAGATAACCTACAGAATGTGAGAAAATATTTGCAAAGCATATATCTGATAAGCGTTTAACATTCAAAATATATATAAAGAATTCTAAAAACTCAGAAAGAAAAAGATAAACAACCCCAAGTTTTTTAAACAGACAAAAAACTTTAACATTTCTCCAGAGAAGATATACAAATGGTCAATAAGCACACGAAAAGATACTCAACATCAGCAGCAACAAGATATCACTCCACATCTACTAGGATGGCTACAATTTTTTTTAAAAAAATGAAAAATAACAAGTACTGGTGAGAATGCAGAGAAACTGGAATCCTTGTACATTGCTGGTAGGCATGTGAAATGGTACAGCCACCATTCCTCAGAAAGTTAAATATATATAATTACCATTATAATCCAGCAATACATTTCTGGGTATATACCCAAAAGAAGAGAAGGCAGGACTCAAACAGATAATTGTTGCACCCCTGTGTGCGTAGCACCATTATTCACAACAGCCAAAAGATGGAGACAACTCAAATGCCTGTTGATGTATGAAAGGATAAACAAAACACGGTATGTACATATAATGGAATATTATTCAGCCTTGAAAAGGAATGAAATTCTGATACATGAAACAACATGAATGATCCCTGAAAATGTCATGCTAAATGAAATAAGCCACACACAAAAGGACAAATACTGCATTATTCCACTTATATGAGTTACCTAGAATAGTCAAGGGCTTCCCAGGTGGCACTAGTGGTAAAGAATCTGCCTGCTAATGTGGGAGGACGTGAGATGTGGGTTCAGTCCCTAGGTTGGGAAGATCCCCCAGAAGCGGGCCTGGCAATCCACTCCAGTATTGTAGCCTGGAGACTCCCACGGACAGAGAAGCCTGATGGGCTACAGCCCATAGTGTCACAAACAGTCAGACATGACGGAAGCAACTTAACCTGCACACACAGAACAGTCAAATCCATAAAGACAGAAAGTAGAACAACGGTAACTAGAGGCTGGAAGAGGGATAACAGGAAGTCACTATTTAATGGGTTCAGTTTAGTCGCTGAGTCGTGTCCAACTCTTTGCAACCCCATGAACTGAAGCACGCCAGGCTTCCCTGTCTATCACCAGCGCCGGGAGCCTGCTCAAACCCATGTTCCTTGATTCAATGATGCCATCCAACCATCTCATCCTCTGTCATCCCCTTCTCCTCCTGCCCTCAATCTTTCCCAGCATCAGGGTGTTTTCCAACGAGTCACTTCTTCACATCAGGTGGCCTAAGTATAGGAGTTTCAGCTTCAACATCAGTCCTTCCAATGAATATTCAGGACTGATCTCCTTTAGGATGAACTGGTTGGATCTCCTTGCAGTCCAAGGGACTCTTCAAGAGTCTTCTCTAACACCACAGTTCACAAGCATCAATTCTTCAGCGCTCAGCTTTCTTTATAGTCCAGCTCTCACATCCATACATGACTACTGGAAAAAAACCAAAGCTTTGACTAGACAGACCTTTGTTGGCAAACTAATGTGTCTTCTTTTTAATATGCTGTCTAGGTTGGTTATAACTTTTCTTCCAAGGAGCAAGCATCTTTTTATTTCATGGCTGCAATCACCATCTGCAGTGATTTTGGAGCCCCAAAATATAAATTCTCTCACTGTTTCCATTGTTTCCCCATCTATTTGCTATGAAGTGATGGGACCAGATGCCATGATCTTAGTTTTCTGAATGTTGAGTTTTAAGCCAATTCTTTCACTCTCCTCTTTCACTTTCATAAAGAGGCTCTTTAGCGATGGTAACGATAATCCTATATGCAAAACAGAAAAAGAGACAGAGATGTACAGAACAGACTTTTGGACTCTGGGAGAAGGCAAGGGTGGGATGTTTTGAGAGAACAGCATCGAAACATGTATATTATCTAGGGTGAAATAGATCATCAGTCCAGGTTGGATGCATGAGACAAGTGCTCGGGCCTGGTGCACTGGGAAGACCCAGAGGGATCGGGTGGAGAGGGAGATGGGAGGGGGGATCGGGATGGGGAACACATGTAAATCCATGGCTGATACATGTCAATGTATGACAAAAACCACTACAATATTGTAAAGTAATTAGCCTCCAACTAATAAAAATAAATGGAAAAAAAAGAAAAGGGGGGAAAAAAAGAGGCTCTTTAGCTCCTCATTGCCTTCTGCCATAAGGATGGTGTCATCTGCATATCTGATAGTATTGATTTTTCTCCCAATAATCTTGATTCCAGCTTGTACTTCATCCAGCCCGGCATTTCACATGATGTACTCTACATATAAGTTAAATAAGCAGGGTGACAATATACCGCCTTGACAGACTCCTTTCCCACTTTGGAACCAGTCTGTTGTTCCATGTCCAGTCCTAACTGTTGCTTCTTGACCTGCATACAGATTTCTCAGGAGGCAGGTCAGGTGGTCTGGTATTCCCATCTCTTTAATCACAGTTTGTTGTGATCCACACAGTCAAAGGCTTTGGCATAGTCAATAAAGCAGAAATAGATGTTTTTCTGGAACTCTATTGCTTTTTCAATGATCCAATGGATGCTGGCAATTTGATCTCTGGTTCCTCTGCCTTTTCAGTTTGGGATGATGAAAAAGTTCTGGAGGTGGATAGTAGTGATGGATGCACAAGGTAAATGAGCTCAATGCCATTGATATCATACACTTAAAAATGGTTAAAGTGGTAAGTTTAATTTTATGTGCATTTTCCACAATAAAAAAGATAGAAAGTTAAAGTGTTAGTCACTCAGTTGTTTCCAACTCTTTGTGACCCCATGGACTGTAGCCCGCCAGGCTCCTCTATCCATAGGATTTTCCAGGCAATAATACTGGAGTGGGTAGCCACTCCTTTCTCCAGGGGATCTTCCCAACCCAAGGATTGAACCCGGATCTCCTGCATTGGCAGGCAGATTCAGTACCATCTGAGCCACCAGGGAAGCCAAAGTTAAGTATATGCCAGAATCATGAAACAACATGGAGAATCTCAAGATCATCATGCTGAGCAAACACAGTTTTACACAAGAGAAAACCAACTGTATGATTCCATTTACATGAATTTAAATCTATAATCTATGCTACTAATCCATGGTGAAAACCAGGACAGTAGTCTCTGGGGAATGTAGGAAGAATCAACTGGAAAGAGACTTGAAAGGGCTTCTTAAGATTATGGACATGTTCTATATTTGATGGACGTTTAGATTACACAAGTGTATACACTTATTAAAATTTGTCAAATGGGACTCTCAAGTTTTCCATTTCACTGTGCATAAATTTTACATACAAAAGAACCATAATCTAATATTGAACACTAATTTTAGAGGTGATATATATCTCATCAATGTCTACAGCTTATACTCTGAAATGCATAAAAATAAAACAGATTGATGGATGATTGGTGAGATGGACAGAACAAGAAACATGAAAAAGCAAATGTAGCAAAATACTAATGACTGTGAAATCTTGGTGATGGGTATATAGGTGTTTACCACAGTTTCTTTTTCCCCTCTTGGCCACACAGCATGTGGAATCTCAGCTCCCTGACCAGGGATCGAACTCACATCCCCTGCCATCAGAAGCACGGAGTCTTAACCACTGGACTGCCAGGGAAGTCCCACCACACAGTTCTCTTAACTTTCCTATGTGTTTAAATGTATGCATTAAAAAATGCGATGGGGGGACTTATGTATAAGGAAATGACATCATGTTTCTCTGCATCTGTGGAGCTTTCCTAGCCTCCTGCATACTAAACAACAGATCCCAAATCACTATCATCACATCTAGAATAAATCCCTGGTCATCTGATGATCTTTTGACTACTATCCTGAGATCCCATGCACTACCAGTCAGACCCCTCTGGGACCTCTGCTTCACCCTCCTGTCCATACTGGGCCAAACCTCATCTTCCTACCTCTCCCTTACCCCATTACAGTATGGATCAGTCTTCCTAGCAACACCACAATCAATATAAGAGTTCCACTTGTCTCCCAATCTCCCATCTTTCTCTAACACAAAAAAGGATTTAGGATGAATGCAATTTGGCTCCTGCCCAGCTGTCCAGCCTCATCTCATAATACCATGCTCTAGCCATTGCAATTTTTTTTTTTAATAGTTCTGCACCTTTGGGCATGCTGATTGTTCGACTGTGAAAATCCTTTCTCCTCTTATCTATCTACCTACCCCTTTTCTTCTCCAAAAGTTACATCTATGTTTCCCCTGTCATAACTTTTAATACTTCAGACTCTTAATTTCTGTTTAGTCTCGCACTCTGGGTTGTAAACTTCTGGAAGAAAAAGACTGCTTCTTATTCATTTAAAAAATTCCCAATGCTAAAAGAATCTGAAAAATAATACATACACACACACACACACACACACCCATATACATACATACACTGAGGCCCACGTGGCTCAGTGCTAAAGAATCCACCTGTCAATGCAGGAGAACGAATTTGATCTCTGGGTCGGGAAGATTTCCTAGAGGAGGAAATGACAACCCACTCCAGTACTCTTGCTTGAAAAGTCCCATGGACAGAGGAGCCAGGCGGGCTACAGTCCATGAGGCTGCAAAGAGTTGGACACGACTGAGTACAGTCCATGAGGCTGCAAAGAGTTGGACACGACTGAGCAGCTGAGCATGCAGGCATACATAAGTATAATCTGAATCATTCTGCTGTACTCCTAAAACTGACATAATATTTTGAATCAACTATACTTCAATCAAAAAACTTCCCAGTGCTTTATATAATAGATACTTACATTATTGTTAAGCAAATGTTGAATGATTATACCAAAGACATGAAACCTAAAGAGAAAGACTAATAACCTAAGACTCTAATAAAACAACACTAGGGAGAGCCCCTGGAGAAGGAAACAGCAACCCACTTCAGTATTCTTGCCTGGAAAATCCCATGGACAGAGGAGCCTGATGGGCTAAACTCCATGGGATCACAAGAGACAGACATGACTTAGTGACTAAACCACTACCTCCAGTAAAATAAAAAGGAGAGATGTTGCCAAAAAAGGAAAACAGAAAAAGAGAATATAAGGGGAAACAAACGCCACAAAGTGGCTTGTTGAAATTATATATTACACAGATCAAAGGCATTTCAGGAACTTAAGAGCTGAAAGCCCATTTATCAGATCCTCACTGGACTGCAAAACTGCATATAGTATTATTAATATAGTATATGAAGCAGGAAGCAAATAAGAGTGGCTCATGCAATGAAAAGCAAAAGCATGAATCTCCTTTTATTATGAAGAGTTATTGTCACACATTACAATCAGCATCTACTGAGCAGTACTTTTCCATTTGGTTTCTATTCTCACTCTCTTTCCTGCAGGAAACTCTGAAAGGCCTGGGGAAGGTACAGGAAGCTGTCAATTCCCTTTTTATCCAATCACACTGTGCTTCATGCCGGGCTGGACGAAGCACAAGCTGGAATCAAGATTACTGAGAGAAAAATCAATAACCTCAGATATGCAGATGGCCCCATGCTTATGACAGAAACCGAAGAGGAACTAAAAAGCCTCTTGATGAAAGTAAAGAGGAAAGCGAAAAAGCTGGCTTAAACTCAACATTCAGAAAACTAAGATCATGGCATCTGGTCCCATCACTTCATGGCAAATAGATGGGGAAACAATGGAAACAGTGAGAGACTTTATTTTGGGGGATTCCGAAATCACTGCAGATGGTGACTGCAGCCATGAAATTAAAAGATGCTTGTTCCTTGGAAGAAAAGCTATGACCAACCTAGACAGCATATTAAAAATCAGGGACATTACTTTGCCAACAAAGGTCCGTTTAGTCAAAGCTATGGTTTTTCCAGTAGTCATGTATGGATGTGAGAGCTGGACTATAAAGAAAGCTGAGTGCCGAAGAATTGATGCTTCTGAACTATGGTGCTGGAGAAGACTCTTGAGAGTCCCTTGGACAGCAATGAGATGACACCAGTCAATCCTAAAGGAAATCAGACCTGAATATTTATTGGAATGACTGATGCTGAAGCTGAAACTCCAATACTTTGGCTACCTGATGCAAAGAGGCAACTCATTGGAAAAAAACCCTGATGCTGGGAAAGATAAGGCGGGAGGAGAACGGGACGACAGAGGATGAGATGGTTGGATGGCATCACCCACTTGATGGACAGGAGGTTGAGCAATCTCCAGGAGTTGGTGATGGACAGGGAAGCCTGGTGTGCTGCAGTCCATGGGGTCACAAAGAGTCGGACACGACTGAGCAACTGTACTAAACTGTCTAAAAAGCCAAGTAGGACTTTTTCAGTCAATTCATTGGCTTGGGTTCAGTCAATTCATTTGGCCAAACATCCTATGGCTTTCCTCCTGTACTAAAGTCCTGGATACAACATGATATCCTAACGTAAAAAAGTGTATTTTACACTCTTTATCATCTTTCCTCCCATGCTACACCTTACAACTGAGCAGCTAGGTATAGTATACACCTTACCTATGATTAAAAGTTTCTCTTAATCTTAATGCACTTTTTGTTCAAAATGCACACAAACATAAACTGCTTATCCTTGTATTGTTTCATATTAAAGGTCACCTCTCCAACCAGAAGGTATACAATTTGGGGGAAGAGCAATGGACAGCGTGTGTCCCCAGTAGTGCCTAATACAATGGTTAAGTGCAATTAGGTGCTTAACAATATACTTGTTAACTAATGTATTGATGGAACCGCTAAAGCAGTTTCTGCGGTTTCAAAAAGCATTAGAGAATCTGGTTCCAACCAGAGAACTGGACTCCGCAGAGATGGAAGTATTCCAGACAGCCTAACACTCTCCAAAGGACCTCCAGGACCATCTGGGTTTCCAAATGACTTGGTGGAGACACTTCTGGCACCTCACTTGGCACCCTCCATCCACCTGTTCCTGTCCTCCACCACCTCCACAGACCTCCGCCCAGCATGCCAGCCAGGTGTGCTCTCATAGTTCCCCCAACCCCACTGATGTGCAATCAGCTATATTCACAATCTGAAAAGGTAAACACCATGTGGTCATTAATGTTCATGTAATTAGACACTTGTGCTCACAAGAACTGGAGCATATGCGTCTTTTTTGCATATTACATGAGAATAATGAGAATATCCTCGGACTTGGGAAATGCTCTGTGTTTATAATAAATTCATTCACTCTATAAAAATAACAGAAAATGAATCTGAACAGCCTAAAGATTAGCTGAAAATCAGTACTACTTTTAACAACTAAAATATAAAAAATATTATGTGAAACTACAGTGTCTCTTAATTTTATTCAGCATATGGAATATGCAGGTGTACTGAATCACAATATGAGTCCTATAGGTGCTCACAACTTTGTTAGGAAATTGCAAAATTTACAAACAAAGTTAAAATATATGCAAAGCGATGTGTCTGACAAGAAACAAATCGTTCTAAATGTTATTCTCTCCACTGAAGACAGAGGCCTCATGTAAAGGTTAAAATATTTTATAGACATACCTAACAGCATCATTGACTGAGAAAACGCAGTAAGAAAAAAGTTCCTGTGAATATTGCTAACTGCTAAGTCACTTCAGTCCTGTCCGACTCTGTGCGACCCCGTCCCTGGGATTCTCCAGGCAAGAACACTGGAGTGGGTTGCCATTTCCTTCTCCAATGCATAAAAGTGAAAAGTGAAAGTGAAGTCGCTCAGTCGTGTCTGACTCTTCGCGACCCCATGGACTGCAGCCTACCAGGCTCCTCCATCCATGGGATTTTCCAGGCAAGAGTACTGGAGTGGGGTGCCATTGCCTTCTCCGTCCTGTGAATACGGACGCTCTTTATTTTAGTATAGAACTCTGCTGCCAATAATGAAAAACCAAAATAATACTATTTAAATAACACAGAGGTTTATGTTTCTCGTGTAATTATAAGCAGTGCAGAACTGGCACAGTGGTATCCCAACCTATCAGGAGCCCAGGTCTCTTGGGTCTTGTGGCTCTGCCATCCTCAAGATGCCACTTCTACCTCATGATCTAAGATGACTGCTTCAGCTCCAGGATCACACCCTCCTTCCAGCCAGCAAGAAAGACTACAAAGGGCATGTTCTTTCCCTTTACATTTATCTGAGTGTCAGAGTCAGAATGACCCAGGTTCTAGATGTGGTCTGACCGGTTTTACCAGCTGTGTGACCCAGGGGTTGGTTATTCCATCTCTGTAAACATCAGCTTTCCAGAAGTAGGACACAGTGCTTCTGCTTAAACTTCATTAATCAAAACTTGGTTACAAAACTTGGTTCTGGGAAGACTCAGGGCTGGTGCACTGGGAAGACCCAGAGGGATGGGATAGGGAGGGAGGGGGGAGGGGGGATCAGGATGGGGAACCCATGTAAATCCATGGCTGATTCATGTCAATGTATGGCAAAAACCACTACAATATTGTAAAGTAATTAGCCTCCAACTAATAAAAATAAATGAAAAACAAAACAAAACTTGGTTCTGACAAGGGAAGCCAGAAAACGTTAATTATTTTGGAGAGCAATATGTCTTGTAGGTACCGTGGAAAACGGTGGAACGGGAAACCAGAGATCTCAGTCACACAATTCCTTTCTAAAAATATTAATGAGAAAAAATACTCTTACACTTTGGGGAAAGAGGAAGAAATATTATGTGCAAGACATACGGATTCTTTCATCTATAGATAATGCTTGGTGAGTGATGAATTTGAGGATCTGGTCACAAACTGGTCATGACTGAAAGCTGCACAGGGCTCAGAGGCAATCTGGATGATTTTAGGCTGGAAAGGTTTCACGGAGATGAGCTGGACCTGGAAGAATGTCCAAGATTGTGAAATGGATGGGGGAGAGCATCCGAGACAAAACTCAACAGTAAAGCCAAGGAGGCGAGCAGCGCAGTTTGGCTGGAGCAGAGGGCGTGTGGAAGCACTTTATAAACCAAAGACAGTATGAACACTGTCTTCATCACATAGACAGTATTGGCAGATAAGGTTAAAGAAGGTTGAAAAGTTGCAGAAAAGATTCTGCATGCTAAAGGGAGGCTTCTGACATTCTGGCTCTGCCAGTTACTAGACGTGTGGCCCCAAACCAAGTCAGTGAGCCTCTGTGAACACCGACATCCTCATCTGTGAGAGGTGAGTGTTAGTCACTACCTAACAGGGTTGTTCTGAGGTTAAATACCACCATGCAGTCAGCATTCAATAAACAGGAGGTTAAAAAAAAGGTCTGAGCAACTGAGTAACATGGCAATTTCTTAAAGAGTTAATAGCAATTTGATAGCCAAGGTAGAGGAGATGGGAGAAGGAAAAATCCTAAAGATAGAGCAAAGTCATAGCCAGAAATTCAGGTGATGCACAGGAGTTTGCTCTTTGTGCCTTAGGCAAAGAAAAACTGCAGTTGGCAGAGTGAACACTGGAGGCGGTGATATCAGCCAGGACTACCGCCAAAGTCCGAGCGCAGGGATGAGGGCCTGAATAAGACAGTAGCTGTGAGGATGGAGAAAAAGATCTGGCTATGAATGGAACTTGGGAAATGACTACAGGTGGGAGGTGAAGAAAAGGGAAGAAAGGTTCTGACTTGGGTGATTGAATAGCCAGTGACACTATTAACCGGAGTAAGAAAAAGAGGAAAAAGGACAGAATAGGTGGTAATTAGTTCACTTCACACTACTGAAGTGATGCAGGGACATCTAGATGATGAAGGCGCCCAGTAACCCAGTAGATACAGAGTTCTGACATCATAAGAGGAGTGTAGACTGGAGGCGTGTAGGTTTGGGAGTACTGAGAAATAAGCGTGGCAGAAACCATAGGAGAAGAGGAGTTCTCCCAGAGAATCCTGAAAAAGGTCTATACTTTGATGGTAAGAAAAAAGACAGGCCAGGAAGGGAGGAAATGAGAGATGGGAGAACTGGGAGACAGTGGAATTAAAAAAAAAAAAAAAATCAAGAGAAAGAGGAATGGCTAATAGAATTTTCAAGATGGCCTCATTAAGTTGCCATAAGCTGGGGAAGGACGTGCGGAGGTCAGCAGGCAATTCAAATGTTAAGGGTGATGTCCTTGGGTGCCTGTGAGAGACTCTGTGCTAAAGTTGTACGGGAAAAGGTTATCTCGAAAAATGCCTTCCTCTTGTCTGCGTGAAGAACACTTCAGGAAGCAGCTTAAAGAAACTTGCTACTACACAGCGTGATGCCAAGGCAGCAGGAAGATTGTTGGAGTTTCTGGCACGCTGTGTGTGCCTCTGTTTTGGTCTCCCCCAGCGGTGGACCAAAGATCGGGAAGAGTGAACGTGGAAAGTGCTAGCAGACGCAAGGTAGCAGACAGCCTCTACTCTCAGCCCCTACTAGACTGTGAACTTTTTGAGACGTATCCTTAGCATCTAGCACCACACTTGAATATAGAGGCACTCATGTTTGTTGAGTAAAAAGCCAAAAGCAAATAAGATAATTGACCAACAAGAGAAATAAGTGCTGTAGGACATAAGCAAATAATGTAGAGAAGTCATTAGAACTCTTGGAATCAAGGCTCTGTATGAATGAGGCTTTGCTGCCTCCTATCTTAACGCATTACCTGGGATAAGTTCTTAAATAAACAGAGGGAATCGCAGTAGAACCCACTACTCTACATACAGCACTCACCTAAATGACAACAGACATAATGTACTTGGCTAAGTAGTTATTACAGCTCAACTCTCCAGAAGTCTGAGCTGAGACTATCTGGTACATTTTCAAAAGAATTATAACTGTAAACAGACCTTGTGTTATTAATCAATGCCACCTACTAAGGTTTACTGTAACCAAGAACTGCCCAGCCCTAACACAATAAAACCATGGAGATGAATCTACTCTCATGGAGTCATCAACAAACTTAGCAAAGTTGAATGAGGCCATTTATATAAAAGAACTTTTAACAATGAACAGCATCCACCATGAAAAATCAGTTGGCCCCTTCTTAAAAATGTACCTGTTAAAAAACACATTCTTGAACCCAGCACCATTGTTATGAAACCAAAGCTTACATTATAACTCATTTGGCAAAAAGAAAGGAAAAGAAACATCATTTCTAAAAAGGGATCTATGATTTGCTACTTTTAAAAAGCCAAGGTGGTGGGGGGGGGGGGGAAAGTAGCCCTCTAAATTCTACTTACAAATCCTTCTTCTGTAATAGTTGGTGGCTCTGAAACAAAATAAAATATTACATTATCTCACTCAAATCTGATTTCCTTTTAAAGTAAATGAAATAATTTGAGACAGTACTCAGGCCTGTTTTATACGTGGGCAAGCTCAGTAAAACTCTTGGCCCTCTGTTCGCTCTCTGCACATGGATTGAATTTGAAGTTGGAATTCAAGGTGGAAGTGGGGAGAAAGGGCCTCTGGAATCCAGCTTGGTCACTAATCGACTGCGACCCCCAGAGTCAACCTTAATAGATGGAGGCCTCCATAACTCCCGCTGCAAAACGGAGAATTAAGCAACATAAAATAAGACGGTGCCAACGAGGCACTGGAAAGGGGGGGTGGCGGGTTAAATTCCTAACAAAATGCGGTGAGAGGGCTCTGGAGCCTGTGCTACCAAGGTGAGGGAGAGGGGTCGCCCAGGGGGCAGAAGGAAGCCCAGAGGCGGTGCGCGCTGGGACCGCCCCGCGCGCCCCGGCCCCGACCCCGGCCGCCCCACCTACCGACGGTAAGCCTCCTCTCGGGCATGCCGCCGCCTGCGCCCCGCGCCCCCGGCACCCGCGGGGGCCGTCAGGACGCCTCGGGCGCGGGCCGTCGGGCCCCGGGAACGGACGCCGACGCGGAGCGGCGCGCGCGGCCCCGGGCGGCCTCGCTGCTGTGGCCCTAGCGCGGCTCCAGTTGCTATGGAGCTGAAACAATGCGGGCGCCGAGCAGCGGCCCGTCACGCGCCTTTCGGAGGGTGGGGGTGCTCCCGGGGCCGACGAAGGGACGCGGGCCACCCCGGTCCGTCCTCCTCCGGGCCAGGGCCCGGCGCCGCCGCCAACGGCTTACGGGACGACGTGCGCCCCAACCCCGCCACCCCGGGGCCCTGGAGACGTGTCGCCCCCCAAACTCAAACCGGCCGGAGCCTCGTTACTATGGCGACCGCGGCTCAGGCTGGTTCTCCCCTCTCCGTCCACAGTAAGACAAGACCCGCTTCGAGCGGGTGCCGCAAGTGGAGGCCACACGGCCCGGTCCTGAAAAGAGGAGGAAGACGAGCTTTCTTGGTACTAAAGGAGCTCTTGAGCGCATTCACAGTTATATGAATGCCTGTGTAAAAAGTTAAGTGTTCCGGTACTTTTAGGAACCAGCTCTTCCCCTACGCTTTTGCTCCAATCGGTTAGGGCAGCCCAGTTCTCAAGATAGCTAGCTATTAAGATAGATTTTTACAATTACCGGAGGAGACATGAAGAAGGGATAGTAAACTGAGGGTGCCCAGAGTGTGTGTACCCGGAAAAGTTATGACAGAGGAGTTTAGCAGTGAAATTTGCAAAAAAGAAGAACAGTATTTATAATTAGGGGGAAATGAGCGTTTTTAGCAATGTCGTGGCTCAAAGTTCCTTCCCAGATCTCTCCCCCTGGGAGGTTCAAATCAAAATGTCCAAAAGGAAATTCACATTATCCCCCATTTCTTGTTTTTGAATTCCGTCTTCTTCCATAAATTCCATATTCAGTAAGTGGTACCTTCACCCACTAAGTGACTCAAAGCCGGAAACACCACATTCACTCAGGCACTAGGTCCTGCCAAATCTACCTTAAAGTGTTTCTGGAATCTGGAATCTTCTCTGTCTTGTAACAGAGTCCTAGCACAGCCTGCCATTCGGGTTATTGTGAAAACTTCCTAACTTGTTTCTCAGTCATTGCTTCCAGCGAAGTTCCCCTTAAATCCATTCTCTGAGATGAAAGCAAAATTATCCAAATGCAAATTTGACCTCCATGAATCCTGTTGCTCCATTTTTGCCTCCTAGGGTCTGCAGGTGTGTGAGTGCTTAAGCAAACAAGAGTGACAATGGGTGCTAGTCCTACAAGAAACTATAACACCTGCTTAGTTATATTTATTGCCTTTTCAATAGGACAGGGAAAGGACCAAAAAAAAAAAAAAGCAATAAATCATTAACTTGGCCAAACAAAATCAGCAGGCCAGATGAAGTCAAGGGAGTAGTAAGGAGAATGGAAAGGGGACATGTGAGGGACAAATCACCAAGGGCTTTCTCGGCCCTCCTAAGAACTCTAGCGCTCATTCTGAGTGAAACACCAACTATGGGAGTTTTGAATAAAGAAGTACACAATTTTACTTTTATTTGAAAATGATCATTCTGAGTGCCGTGCAGAGAATGCAGATGGGCCAAGCAGTAGCAGGCAAGAGCAGGTGGCTCAGAGCAGGACCGCAGCAGTAACAGGTTTGAGATGGACTCAGATTCGGCATATATTTTAACAGTAGGGCCAAGAGGATTCCCTGACAAAGTGGATGTGGGAATGAAAGTAGCTGAGAATAACTCCAAGGTTTTAGCCATGAGTAGCCAAGAGGATGGAGCTGCTATTCGTGGACCACAGGTGGGAGAGAGGTTAAGAAGCCCATTAACCATCCAAGCAAAGATTTTGAGTTTGCAGCTAATATAGAAGCCTGGAATTTGGGAGATATAAGTTGGAAAGTTGACATACAAACAGGCTTGTCAGTCATCTGCTTGCACTGATTTGTCACCTTCAACAGGGAAGTCCTTCTGCCTTTATCAGGCTAAATTTTCTCATTCTTTAATACCTTCCTGTGAGTTCCTTTCCTTGGCCTCTCCTCTCCTGTATATTTAGTACAAAGTCATGTCTTAAAGGGATACCGTCTACTCTCAGTGCCACTCAACAGACAGTGAACTCCTGGGGATGAAGGCGACTCATGTTCCTTTAACAACCTCCCCACCCAGCACCCACTACTGAGTGCCACTGTGCTCGGCACATATTTGTTGAAATAGCTTCTCTTTATTGCAGTTATTCTTCACTGTGCCCTACTCATAGACAGGATTTGTTAATTCCTGTTTTAGACAGCTATACTGATGAGAAGCCAATAATTTGTTTTAATATTAAGTGTGACTAACACAGTGCACACTTTGTGAGCCTTTAACAATAACCATAAGAGATTGATATTATCCTCAACAATTTAAGAAACTGGGACTTAGAGAGACATAAAATTTCCTCAGAAACAAACAAGCTTGAAAGTGTTGAATCCACCTGCTGATCCAGGTCTGTCTAATTCAAAACCTCTACAATGTTTGGCAGCCTCTCTAAAAATAATCTTGTCAGAGATTTTAAAAACAGCATCAGTTCAGTTCAGTCGCTCAGTCATGTCCGACTCTTTGTGACCCTGTGAATCACAGCACGCCAGGCCTCCCTGTCCATAAGAATCATAAAAACAGTAACTTGAACCCAAATGCTTAGGTTATAAGCTATTCTAATGTTTTGATTTTTTCTGATAACAATTTTGAGATGTAATTCACATATAATATTCATCTATTAAACTGTATGATCCAGTGGTTTTTAGGATATTCAGTTGTGCAACCATCACCACAGTCAATTTAAGAACATTTTCATCACCTCATATCCTTTACCTCATACCCCTATTATTCCCATCCCCACCCAAACCCTATGTACCCACTACCTTCTGTGTCTATGTATTAATAATTGTACATTCTGGACATTTCATATAAATGGAATCACAGAACACACCACATGCTGGTCTTTTGTGACTGGTTTCTTTCACTTAGCATAATCATGTTTCTAAGATACATCTACGTCATGGCATGAACCGGTTCTTCATTCCTCTGTGTTGCTGAATAATATTCAGTTGTATAGATGTACCGCAATTTGTCCATTCCATCAGTTAATATTTGGATTGTTTGCTTTTTAGCTACTATAAATAATGCTGCTATGAGCATTTATGTACAAGTTTTTGTGTGGACATCTGTCTTTTGTGAAGACATATGGATATATATCCCTAAGAAAGGCAATCCCAAAGAATGCTCAAACTACCACACAATTGCACTCATCTCACATGCTAGTAAAGTAATGCTCAAAATTCTCCAAGCCAGGCTTCAGCAATGCGTGAACCGTGAACTTCCAGATGTTCAAGCTGGTTTTAGAAAAGGCAGAGGAACCAGAGATCAAATCGCCAATATCCGCTGGATCATTGAAAAAGCAAGAGCATTCCAGAAAAACATCTATTTCTGCTTTATTGACTATGCCAAAGCCTTTGACTGTGTGGATCACAATAAACTGTGGAAAATTCTGAAAGAGATGGGAATACCAGACCACCTGACCTGCCTCTTGAGAAACCTGTATGCAGGTCAGGAAGCAACAGTTAGAATTGGACATGAAACAACAGACTGGTTCCAAATAGGAAAAGGAGTATGTCAAGGCTGTATATTGTCACCCTGCTTATTTAACTTATATGCAGAGTACAAAATGAGAAATACTGGACTGGATGAAGCACGAGCTGGAATCAAGATTGCCAGGAGAAATATCAATAACCTCAGATATGCTGATGACACCACCCTTATGGCAGAAAGTGAAGAGGAACTAAAAAGCCTCTTGATGAAAGTGAAAGAGGAGAGTGAAAAATTTGGCTTAAAACTCAATCTTCAGAAAACTAAGATCATGGCATCTAGTCCCATCACTTCATGGGAAATAGATGGGGAGACAGTGGAAACAGTGTCAGACTTTATTTTTGGGGGCTCGAAAATCACTGCAGATGGTGACTGCAGCCATGAAATTAAAAGACGCTTACTCCTTGGAAGGAAAGTTAGGACCAACCTAGATAGCATATTAAAAAGCAGAGACATTACTTTGCCAACAAAGGTCCATCTGGTCAAGGCTATGGTTTTTCCAGTGATCATGTACGGATGTGAGAGTTGGACTGTGAGGAAAGCTGAATGCCGAAAAATTGATGCTTTTGAACTATGGTGTTAGAGAAGACTCTTGAGAGTCCCTTGGACTGCAAGGAGATCCAACCAGTCCATCCTAAAGGAGATCAGTCCTGGGTGTTCATTGGAAGGACTGATGCTGAAGCTGAAACTCCAATACTTAGGCCACCTCATGCGAAGAGTTGACTCATTGGAAAAGACCCTGATGCTTTGGGGGCAGGAGGAGAAGGGGACGACAGAGGATGAGATGGCTGGATGGCATCACCGACTCAATGGGCATGTGTTTGAGTAAACTCCGGGAGTTGGTGATGGACAGGGAGGCATGGCATGCTGCGATTCATGGGGTCGCAAAGAGTCAGACACGACTGAGTGACTGAACTGAACTGAACTGATGGATATATACCTAGGACTGGAATTGCTGGTAATGTGGTAATTCTGTTTGTTTGGCAACTCTAATTTTTAAGGAACCACAAGTCTTCCAAATTGACTGTACCATCTTATATTACCACCAGCAGTGGATGAGATTTCTGATTTACCACATCTTAGCACTAACATTGTTATCATCTGTCTTTTTGAGTTTAGCCATCCTACTGGGTGGGCTTCCCTGGTGACTCAGTAGTAAAGAATCTGCCTGCCAATGCAGGAGACATAGGTTTGATCCCTGGATCAGGAAGATCTCCTGGAGAAGGAAATGGCAACCCACTCCAGTATTCTCCCCTGGCAGGCTACAATCCATGGGGTCCCGAGAGAGTCAGACACAGTTTAACAACTAAATAACAATCCTACTGGGTTTGAAGTGGTATCTCATTGTGGTTTTGATTTGTATTTCTCTGATTATTGTATTTTACCTACTTTTAACATATTTTCTTATGTTTCTGCCCCTCCCCAAACTAGCCAGATTTTCCAAAAAGGGCTTTTTCTATGACTAGTCTATATGATTGTTGAAAACCAAGGCAGTTCAAAATCACACGTTTATAATAAGAACAGTATCTACATAAATGGATTGTTTTTGTTTATTCTCTTCTGATTCTGGACATGTTCTAAGAGAATTAGAAGGGTGTGTTTGAGATAAGTTTACTAAAACAGACTCTGTAGTACACCTAAAGGCAGTTTGGGGGAACCTCGGAGAGCATCTCAGATAGTCTCCCTGCAAAACAGCTAAAACTGATACAACTGTGGAACAAGACAGAAGTGATATCATGTTAAAGTGCTGTAGACCAAAAAAAAAAAAAAATGATGAGCTTTCCAAATATGAAGCCCAAACCAAATGTCATGAGGGCTGATGTGAACTGCAAGGATTCATTTGCTCAGAGTAAGAAATGACAGGGATTTACCCAGTGATTCTCACAAGTACTGCTGGAGAGCCTGGAGTGTACGTGTGTGTGTACACATCTCCTTGATAGTCAACAGCAGATTTTTCAGGCATCCTACCTGTTTGGTGCCTGTTTACATGTATTGATCCTACCTTGGGTTTGGTGTGGTAGGGTCAAACTTAAGCCTAGTTCCAGATCTTTCTAAATGTGAACAGGAATAGCATCAAAGAATGAAATTCATATTATTGTGATTTTAATTTTTATAGTAATGGAATATTTCGTAGAGTCTGAATGTACAAATGGACCATGGCCAGATCATGTATGACAACAGAACTCTTAAAACCTCTGAAGTAACCAGCCTGGGAAGCCAAGCCGCAACTTCTGCAGCAGTGCATCTGACATGGTCAGGACCATTTCATGGGTAATGGCCAGTCTCCCTTATTTTTACCCCCACTTCCAACTCAGAACCAACCAGAGAAAACCAAATATGCTTCCCTAACTAGTAACAGAGTGTGCCTGCCGGATTCTAGATAGCCGGCTTCCAGTCCCCCATGCCAACAGCCTCCAATGAGCGCACCTGACGTCTTCCCCTTCTTTCACTGCACTGCTTTCCCACTCTCTTGCCTGCCTTTGAGCCGCTGCCACATGCAGGTGATGGTGGCTGACTCCTTAGCTGTAACAAGCTCTGAATGAATAACCTTTGTTTGTTCTCATTTGGGTTGTTTTATTTCCGCATAGTGAAACTATATCCTTAATTTTTACATGAATCATTTTTATTCCTAAATAAATGAATCAGAATGACAGGATAATGCAAGTAGAATTGTTTTTCCTAGGAGCTGGATGGCACCTCAACATCTAATGATATGTGATACCAGGTCCAATCCCGGAAGTAACCGGTTGTGGCAAAGAGATCAGAAACACAGATTATAAAATTTACATAGTCTCTTTCCATTCTCTTTTTGATAATCACTGATTCTTTCCCTTTTGTGAAATTACATATCTTGTCTATATTGGATAACAACCCACTCCATATCACATTTAACTAGATAACAGCACTCTTTTTTTCTATTTCCTCACTTAACAGTTCATAATTTTTTGAAGAGGGAACATATTTAGTTTAATACAGTCATTAGGCAATTTCTTAACTTATTCAAGATAACTACCATCTGGACCTGCTGGTTTAGATTTATTCTAATTGTCAATATATTCCATTACATGACTTTGTTTCTTTCACAAACTGATGAGATAATTCAATTTTTTTTACCCTCTCCTAAAGTTTGAAAACTCTAATATTGCTCTAGGATTTTGTAATTTTTACAGATAAAGAGTACATGACTTTTACTTTTTCTCCTCCTCTTTTTTTTTAGTCTCCCCTCCTCTACTTTTTTTAAAAAATGAATTTGTTTGAGCTCCAGGGGATTTTTTGACCTATGTGAGCCTCTCCTGTAGGGCCAGAACCTAGATCAAAGCATGCCATGATACAGTAAAGGCTCAATAAATATGTGTTAGATTAGCAAATTACATTTAATGAAGAAGTAAAGGTTATATTATTGGAAGTTATAAAACAATAAGATACCACCACATCTCATCAAAAGGTCAAAATCAAAACACAGACAACACCAAATGCTGGAGAGGATGTGGAGCAACAGGAACTAACCACAAAATTGCTGGTGAGGTAGCAAAATGTTATAGCCACTTTGGGAGACTGTTTGGTGGTTTCTTATAAAACTAAACATGCTCTTACCATATGACCCAACAACTGTGCTCCCTGGTATTTACCCAAAGGAGGTGAAAACTTGTATCCACACAAAAACCTTCACATGGATGTCTATAGCAGCATTATTCATAACTGGCAAAACTTGGAACCAACTAAGATGCCCTTCAGTAGATAAACAGATGAATTCTGGTGCATCCAGACAGTGGAATATTATTGACTGTTAAAAGAAATGAGCTATCAAGCAACAAAGACATGTTACTAAGTAAAAAGCCAATCTGAAAAAGGTTACAGACCATATGGTTGCAATCACAGGACGTTCTAGAAAAGTCAAGAGACAGTAAAAAGATCGGTGGCTGCTAGAGATCAGTGGCAAGAGAGATGAATAGGCAGAGCACAGAGGACCTTTAGGGCAGTGACACTACTCTGTATGATATTATAATGGTGGATACAAGTCACTATACATTTGTCCAAATGCACAGAATGTACAATACCAAGAGAGAACCCTAAGGTACACTGTGGACTTTGGGTGATCATAAAGTGTATATGTAGGTTCATCACTTATAACAAATGAATCACTCTGGTGGGGATGTGGATAAATGGGATGGCTATGAAGGTGTGGGGACAGGGAGTCTGTGGGAAATCTCTGTAACTTCTTAATTTTGCTGTAAACCTAAAACTGCTCTTAAAAAAAAAAAGTTTGTTAAAAACAGTGGTAAAGAACTTTGGTCAAAATAAAAGATCTCTTCATTTTTTTTTTAAATTAAAGTATAGTTAATTGACAATATCAATACAATACTCAGCTTCCTGGGTGGCTCAGATGGTAAAGAATCCTCCTGCAATGCAGGAGACCTGGGTTCTATGCCTGGGTTGAGAAAATCCCCTGGAGGGCATGGCAACCCACTGCAGTATTCTTGCCTGGAGAATCCCCATGGACAGAGGAGCCTGGCGGGCCACAGTCCATGGGGTCACAAAGAGTTGGACACAACTGAGCGACTAAGCACAAGCACACGGAGTTAACTTACAACATCATATTGGTTTCCGGTACACAGCAAAGTGATTCAGTTGTACATATATACGTGTATGTGCACGCTCAGTCATGTCCGACTCTTTGCCACCCTTTGGACTATAGCCCACCAGGCTCCTCTGTCCGTGGGATTTTCCAGGCAAGAAGACTGCAGTTGGTTGCCATTTCCTTCTCCAGGGGATCTTCCCAACTCAGGGATCAAACCTGTGTCTCCTTCATTTCAGTTGGTTTCTTTACTTCTTGAGCATTGGGCCTCCCTATATGTACATGTATCTATTTTTAATTCTTTTCTATTGTAGCTTATTATATTAAATGTTATATATTCTTATAAATAATATTATTCCATATGTATTATATTAGAATAGTTCCTTGTGCTATCCAGTAAATCCTTATTGCTAATTTCATGTGTGGTAGTGTGCATTTGTTAATCCCATACTCCCAATTTATCCCTCCCCTGCCTTTCCCGTTTGATAACCATGAGTATGGTTTCTTTTTTTTCTAAAAATATTAATTTTTTTGGCTGCACTGGGTCTTAGTTGTGACATGCAGGACCTTCAAACTTCATTGCAGCATGCAAACTCTTAGTTGCAGCATGTGGGATCTAGTACCGGAATCAGAGGTCGAACCCAAACCCCCTGCATTGGAAGCATGGAGTCTTAGCCACTGGGCCACCAGAGAAGAACCCCCTGAGTAAGAGTTCTTTGTGAGTCTATTTCTGTTTTGTAAATAAGTTCATTTATATTCCACATGTAAGTGATGGCATATATTATCTTTCTCCAACTGCACTTAGTATGACGACCTCTAGGTTCACTCATGTGTGCATGTGCAGTCACTCAGTCGTGTCCAACTCTTTGCCAGCCCATGGACTGTAGCCCATCAGGCTCCTCTGTCCATGGGATTTTCCAGGCAAGAATACTGGAGTAGGTTGCCATTCCCTTCTCCAGGGGATCTTCCCAACCCCGGGACTGAACTTGCATCTCCTGTGGTTTCTGCATTGGCATGCAAATTCTTTACCACTATGCCACCTGGGAAGCCCCTAGGTCCATCCATGCTGCTGCAAATGGCATTATTTCATTCTTTTTATGGCTGCATAATATTCCATTTGGAGAAGGAAATGGCAACCCACTCCAGTATTCTTGCCAAAAGAATCCCATGGACAGAGGAGTCTGGCAGACTACAGTGCATAACGTTGCAAGAGTTGGACATGACTCAGTGATTAAACCACCAATATTTCATTATATAGTGTGTGTGTGTGTATACATATATCACTTTGTACACATAGTAGACATTACTTTGCCGACAAAGGTCCATATAGTCAAATGGATGGTTTTTCCAGTAGTCATGTATGGATGTGAGAGTTGGACCATAAAGAAAACTGGGCGCTGAAGAATTGATGCTTTTGAACTGTGGTGTTGGAGAAGACTCTTGAGAGTCCCTTGGACTGCAAGGAGATCCAACCAGTCCACCCTAAAGGAAATCAACACTGAATATTCATTGGAAGGATTGATGCTGAAGCTGAAGCTCCAATACTTCAGCCACTTGATGAGAAGAGCCGACTCGTTAGAAAAGACCCTGATGCTGGGAAAGATTGAAGATAGGAGAAGGGGACAACAGATGGTTGGATGGCATCACTGACTCAGTGACATGAGTTTGATCAAACTCTAGGAGATAGTGAAGGACAGGGAAGCCTGGTGTGCTGCAGTCCCCGGGGTTGCAAAGAGTGGAGACGACTGAGCAACAACAACTATGAACGCACACACAGACCACACCTTTCCACATTCTTCTGTTGATGATGCTTAGTTTGCTTCCATGCCTTGGCTATTGTACATAGTGCCACTATGAACACCAGGGTGCATTATTTTTCAAATTACAGCTTCCATCTTTTTGGGATATGTGCTCAGGAGTGGGATTACTGGAAGATCTTGATTTTTAATCTGCCAATCAGGTATTGGGCTTCCCTGCTGGCTCAGTGGTAAAGAAAAGCCTTCCAATGCAGGAGATTCGGGTTCAATCCCTCGGTCAGGAAGACCCCCTGGAGAAGGAAATGGCAACCCACTCCAGTATTCTTGCCTGGGAAATTCCATGAACAGAGGAGCCTGGCAAGCTGCAGTCCATGGGGTCGCAAAAGAGTTGACACAATTTAGCGACTAAACAACAAAACAATCAGTGATCAGGGAAAATAAAAAGTCCATTAGCTTGAATTTCATATCTCCTTACCTTAAGCCAAACCAACAGCAAGTGATTCTCTAATAATCAGGGGGCAAGAGAACCAAAGTTTTGCTGCCATGAGAGAGAGCTACTACTCAGGTTAGCATGAGCAGGCAGAAAGCCTGCAGTCAAACAGCCACCGTTTTAGCCTCAGCCCTAAATTCACTAGTGGGGATGAACATAATTTTAAACTCCTCTAAGCCTTAGCTGAAAGAGGGGGAAAAAAAGCAAGTATAATGGTACCACTCTCATAGCTTTGCTCTTAATATAATGAGATAATGTCCATAAGATACATGGTTCACTTCCTGGCCAAATTAAAAATTAGCCACCAACAATAAAGATCTATAAATATTTAAAATTGAGGTCACTGTCTCAGGAGTCCAGAGCCAATTTAGTCAACATTTACCGTGTCTCTCATTATACTAGTAGACACTAGAGCACTAGAGAGTGCTAAGAAAGAACAGCCCCTGCCCTTGGGATATTTACACTCCTCATGAGACAATTCAAAAGGACTTACAAAGTAACTTGAAAATGAGTGCAGATTATCCTCTGTACCAGTACAAAAAGAGAGAGGCAGCAGTGGACATTTTCCTGGCAGCTGAGAATACGGGAAAAGGAGGCCTCTCACGAGGGCAGCCTTGAGAGCGCCTTATTTTCAACAATGACATGGAATGCCCTCTCTCCACACCCCAGGCCGCCCATGTGTATGCCTAAACCCTACTGGGCACGGGAGAGGTGGAGGGAAGGCTTCTGGCAAATGGTGATCTTCTATGCAGTGCTTCGGTACTAGACTGAGTACTGGGGACTCAGACACGGGTCAGAGGACTTCACTGTCTAACGAGGAAAGCACAGACCTTCTGACAAATGCTGTGAGAACACAAATGGTCTCTGGAGACTGACATAACCCCAGCTTGGGGGTGGGGGAAGGTGACAGCTCTGGTGTCCACTGAGCAGGGGGTTAAAAAGCAAACGGGAGCAAGGCGGAGGGGAGAGGACGACAATCGGAAGGAGACAGCAACGCTGGCAAACTCTCAGTGATGGGATGGCCGGAGCCAAGGGAGCATTCATCCTTGATTTGGGCAGTGACTCAATTTTAGCTCTTTCAAAAGCAGACAATTATATTTGAAGTTCCCTAGGATATCAGCTGAAAAAGTAAAGAAAACTGGGTTGGACAATATTTATCTCATACTATGAATTGCTCAATTATTAATTCTGTAATTCAGTTAAGATTTTAAACAAATGAAAGACTCAGATTTCTACTTCAATAAGATCAGATTTGCACTCCAACCCAGATCATAACTTTTGTTTTTAACCCATGACTGTATTATTATTAGTTATTTTAAATATGTAAGGTTAGTCAGCTCTCTTCAGGTGATACCCAAATTTATTCAAATCATTAATATTTACCAAAATGCATGAAAACATACAAGAGATAAAATAACATTCAGTTATCAGCTTAACTGGTTCTGGGGGTCTAATGTACAGCATGGTGATTATAACTAATCATAATGTATTATGTTCTTGAAAGATGCTAAGAGAGTAAATCAAATGTTCCCACCACACACACAAGAAGAAACAGTAATTAGGTGATGGGGTGGAGATGGTAGCTAATACGAGAATGGAAATCATTTTGCAATAATATATGTGCATCGAGTCAACATGTACACAGTAAACATACAGTCTTATGCCAGTTCTACCTCAATAAAGCCAGGGGGAAAATAAAATACTTTTCCTTTAATACAAGTACTAAGTTTTGAACACGTATTTCCCTCTTTTGAATACCAACACACGCAAAAATTAAGTACCTTTACCACCCTAGCACATACAAATTTGAATGTTTACTTTCTGCATGTAGTTCTATGCCACTTAGTCATAAAGTGATGTATATTTCACCTCTAAAGGCCAAAATCCTCTGCCCTTAAACTCCTAACATATATGTATGTATATACAGATACATGCATGTATATCTTAATTTTCATTCATCATAACAGTACATTTTATATCATTATTATATCATGTGATAATCATTATTTATTCAGCAATTAATACTTGCTGCACCATCTATCAAGCACAAGACGTTCTGCTCTAAGAGACAGGGAGGTGAATAAAACAATTCTGCTCTTATGCATGCATGCTAAGTCGCTTCTGTCGTGTCTGACTCTGTGTGACCCCCATGGACAGTAGCCCACCAGGCTCCTCTGTCCACAGGATTCTCCAGGCAAGAATACTGGAGTGGGTTGCCATTTCCTTCTCTAATTCTGCTCTTAAGGAACTTGCTAACGGCAGAAGATAAGAATTTGTATTGATACAAATAAGACATGCCAGAATTACCACAAGAAAGGTATAAACGAATAGTAGATTCAAAGAAGGTAAGAATTTCATCTTGTTGGAGAGATCAGAAAATGATTCATAGAAAGAAACTAAGGATTAGCTGGATTTGATGCGATTTAGTGTGTCAAGGGAGGGAGAAAGCATTGGGGAAGTTTAGAAAACAGTGAGGAGTCTGGTTTGGCTGGAACAAAGTGTGCAGAGTAGAATGGTGGAAAGATTGCTAGAAAGTTAGGACCATTAGGAGTTCTGCTACATCTTTAATAGGAAGCAACATAATTGGAGCCACATTTTCGTACAAATAACCTGGCAATGGCCACTGAGGACAGAGTCAGATGGGGAGAAAGGAGAAGCAGAGACCCGCAAGGAGGCACTGAGCAGAATCTAGGCAGGGTGGGATTAGGGCCTGAACCAGCACCTCCTTTCTGCAGAAATGAGCATTCCAAGAGGAAAAAAACCGGCAGCACACCACCACCATTCATAATTAGCACTCACCTCCATGTTTCTACTGCTCCTTCCATTCTTCTGGCCCCACAGTCTGTGATGAGGTGGCCAGGATGGCCAGCTATTGGGCAAGGGGGAAAAAGATGGCCCAGCTACAGACCCCAGGGTCAACAAGGTATTCTGTTGAAAGTCATTCGGGAAAACAGTACACTCTTGCAAAAGCCAGCTAAAATATTTTAATTACCAACTCTTAGTAATAACTACTACCAACATTTATTCTATATACACTTTAAAAGTTAAGTCAAGGAATATTTCCCCTATTTGGCAATGTCACATCACACTGATATCAAGTATATAAAAGCTAAATTTACTTTTTCAAAGCAAAGCCAAAATCACTATAAGTGAGTCTTTGGCGCCCCCTTGTGGAATGTTTAGTGTGAACTTTGAAATATTTACTCTCCTCCACAGCACAGGGCTTCCCTTATGGCTCAGCTGGTAAAGAATCCACCTGCAATGCCTGGGAGAAACCTGAGTTGGATCCCTGAGTTGGGAAGATCCCCTGAAGTAGGGAACGGCTAACCACTCCAGTATTCTGGCCTGGAGAATTTCATGGACTGCATAGTCCATGGGGTCACAAAGAGTCGGACACAACTGAGAGACTTTCACTTCCAAGCACAACATACATAGAACAATAATGGGTATTTCCATCTTTAATATATTACATTATTTTTAAGAGATGCAATTTAAAATAAATCCACATGAATAACTTAATGCAAACCAGGAACATAAGAGATCAAATGTAGAAAATGTGCAGTAAATTTTTGCATCGTAAGTTTATGATGGTTCTGCTTTCTGTCATAAATTAAGCAAAGGTAACAACAAGTCAAAAAACTTAGCTTTCTATGGTGCTACGTAAATATAGAAAAATTTTCTCAATAATACTTCTACCCTTAAATTATTACTAAGAATTCCTTAAGACTTCAAGTCTTTAAATAGCTGGAATAAATTTTAACATATATTATTTTGCTCATAGAAATGCCAGAATAAAATGATCAGATAGTTCTTAAGTGTTGCTTTCCTTTATATGACTTATGACAAGTTTATCACCATTTTTTCCAAATTAGAGTGTCAGGAAATCTCTATTGTTCCTGGAATCAAGTTGAGGTGAAACAGAATATTACTGCCCATTAGCGAGCAAGGCTCACTAGGAGGGGCACACCTTAGGGGAAAGAGATAGATTGCTATCCTAAATCAGTGGAAGGGAAAGCATTTATTGGTTGTTCCCAGAATTAATACTAATTTTTTCCCTAATGTCTTCATTAAGAAGTGAAACAAAATAGAAGAATATAAAGTGCCAAATTTAATTACCTCTCAGTAAATGATTGGTGAGCTTTTTTCTTACTACTTTCTCTCACCTAGTAATCAGGACCTGTAAGAATGTAGTCATTACTGGAATGTGGTAATACTTATTTTTGTCTTCATGCAAAGAAGATGCAAAGACCTTGGGTTGGAAGCAGTGGTCTTTCTTTGGAACTGAACTCTCAAGATAATTGTATTCATGCAATTGATTTAGTTTATCAAATGAGATAGTTGTTTAAGCCACTAATGCACTAAGGAGCTACTCTATTCAGGCAGAATTATTCTAAATTAGAATTTTTTCCTGGTATACCAATAGGTTTTTCTTAAATGGCAAAACAATCTTCCATTTACAACATGGTAATCACATGCATCTTGAATTTATCAGCAAGAGTTCTGCAAAGAGTTTTGTCATATACAAGTGGCTGACTACCTCTGCTAGACCCCACACTTGCTATCTGTGTGATCTAAGATTATTTAACCTGATTCCTGGTTTCCTGATATAAAAAAGGAATGATAATAACTGCATTAAATAGTCACTTAGAGTCCCTCTAAGTCATGTAAAGGACTTAGGACAGTGCCTCTACATAGCAAATGCTCAATAAACGCTTTGCTGAAAAAATTTTTCAGCCAGACATTTTTCACAAGCAGACGAGAGGTTGATTTCACAGTTTCATTCAGCATAGTGCTAATAATATCAAGATCATATGCTGTATCGCCATAACTGTTTCATTTTATTGTATTCATATATACCCAAATGTGTAGTTACACTGATTGGTATCATAAATTAAGAGTAATTTCACAATACATCATTTCTTTTAATTTCCCTTATTTAAAGAAACATACTCAGAATCAGTAAGTGACTTGTGCAAGGGCACAGTTAGTAAGTAGTTCAGGATACCAACCCTGGCTTTTTGATATGTGGCCTAGTGTTCTTTCCAGAAAACTAAGATCATGGCATCTGGTCCCATCACTTCATGGCAAATAGATGGGGAAACAGTGGAAACAGTGACAGACTTTATTTTGTGGGGCTCCAAAATCACTGCAGATGGTGATTGCAGCCATGAAATTAAAAGACACTTACTCCTTGGAAGGAAAGTTATGACCAACCTAGACAGCATATTAAAAAGAAGACACATTACTTTGCCAACAAAGGTCCATCTAGTTAAAGTTTTGGTTTTTTCCAGTAGTCATGTATGGATGTGAGAATTGGACTATAAAGAAAGCTGAGCGCCAAAGAATTGATACTTTTGAACTGTGGTGTTAGAGAAGACTCTTGAGAGTCCCTTGGACTGCAAGGAGATAAAACCAGTCCATCCTAAAGGAAATCAGTCCTGAATATTCATTGGAAGGACTGATGCTGAAGCTGAAACTCCAATACTTTGGCCACCTGTTGCAATGAACTGACTCATTTGAAAAGACCCTGATGCTGGGAAAGATTGAGGGCAGGCGGAGAAGGGGATGACAGGGGATGAGATGGTTAGATGGCATCACCAACTCAACGGACATGAATTTGAGTAAACTCTGGGAGTTGGTGATGGACAGGGAGGCCTAGCATGCTGCAGTCCATGAGGTCACAAAGAGTCAGACATGACTGAGTGACTGAACTGAACTGAACTGTTCCTTCCATTACACCCTAACTAGTTATAAAAAAAATCAGCTAAGAGAATGAGTAGGCCAAAAAAATTATTGATTACATATTTTAAGGCAATTTAAGAAATCATTTATTATTCAGAAATTATTCTTATTACTACTATTTATTAAGAGATTATCTTAAAGCAACTTAAGAAATTTAGGAAATCTGTGGCTCAGATCATGAACTCCTTATTGCAAAATTCAGACTTAAAGTGAAGAAAGTAGGGGAAATGACTAGACCATGCAGGTCTAGTATGACCTAAATCAAATCCTTTATGACTATAGAGTGGAAGTGACAAATAGATTCAGGGATTATATCTGACAGACAGAGTGCCTAAAGAACTATGGATGGAGGTTTGTAACACTGTTTAGGAGGCGGTGATGAAATCCCTCCACAAGAAGAAATGCAAAAAAGGCAAAATGGTTGTCTGAGGAGGCCTTACAAATACCTAGGAAAAGAAGAGAAGCAAAAGGCAAAGGAGAAAAGGGAAAATATACTCATTTGAATTCAGAATTCCAAAGAATAGCAAGGAGAAATAATAAAGTTTTCCTACATGAACAATGCAAGAAATAGAGGAAAACAATAGAATGGGAAAGACTAAAGATCTCTTTAAGAAAATTAGAGATACCAAGGGAACATTTCATGCAAAAATGGGCACAAAAAAGGACAGAAATGGTATGGATCTAACAGAAGCAGAAGATATTAAGAAGAGGTGGCAAGAATACACTGAAGAACTATATATTAAAAAAGATCTTAATGACCCAGATAACCATGATGGTGTGATCACTCACCTAGAGCCAGACATGTTGGTGTGCAAAGTCAAGCAGGCCTTAGGAAGCATCACTACGAACAAAGCTAGTGGAGGTGATGGAATTCCAGCTGAGCTATTTCAAATTCTAAAACATGATGCTGTTAAAGTGCTGCACTCAATATGCCAGCAAATTTGGAAAACTCAGCAGGGACCACAGGACTGGGAAAGGTCAGTGTTCATTCCAATCCCAAAGAAAGGCAATGCCAAAGAATGCTCAAACTACTGCACAATTGCACTCATCTCACACACTAGCAAAGTAATGCTCAAAATTCTCTAAGCTAGGCTTCAACACTATGTAAACTGAGAACTTCCGGATGTTCAAGCTGGATTTAGAAAAGGCAGAGGAACCAGAGATCAAATTGCCAACATCCGCTGGATTAAAGAAAAAACAAGGGAATTCCAGAAAAAATCTACTTCTCCTTCATTGACTACGCTAAAGCCTTTTGACTTTGTGGATAACAAAAAACTGGAAAATTCTTACTGAGATGGGAATACCAGACTACCTTACCTGCCTCCTGAGAAATCTGTATGCAGGTCAAGAAGCAACAGTTAAAACTGGATGTGGAACAAAATACTGTTTCCAAAATGGGAAAGGAGTGTGTCAAGGCTGTATACTGTCACCGTGCTTATTTAACTTATATGCAGAGTACATCGTGAAATGCCAGGCTGGATGAAGCACAAGCTGGAATCAAGATTTCTGGAAGAAATATCAATAACCTCAGACATGTAGATGATACCACCCT
The DNA here is from genome assembly GCF_019320065.1 of Cervus canadensis. NCBI lineage: Eukaryota > Metazoa > Chordata > Mammalia > Artiodactyla > Cervidae > Cervus > Cervus canadensis. Next base: position 60,803,040 of record NC_057397.1, on the reverse strand, counting down.
TATGGCAGAAAGCAAAGAGGAACTAAAGAGCCTCTTGATGAAAGTGAAAGAGGAGAGTGAAAAAGCCAGCTGAAAACTCAACATTCAAAAAATGAAGATCATGGCATCTGGTCCCATCACTTCATGGCAAATAGATGGAGAAACAATGGAAACAGTGACAAACTTTATCTTCTTGTGCTCCAAAATCACTGCGGATGGTGACTGCAGCCATGAAATTAAAAGACGCTTTCTCCTTGGAAGAAAAGTTATGACCAACCTAGACAGCATATTAAAAAGCAGAGACGTTACTTTACTGACAAAGTCCGTCTAGTCAAAGCTATGGTTTTTCCAGTAGTCATGTATGGATGTCAGAGTTGGACTATAAAGAAAGCTGAGCACTGAAGAACTGACACTTTTGAACTGTGGTGTCAGAGAAGATTCTTGAGAGTCCCTTGGACTGCAAGGAGATGAAACCAGTCAATCCTAAAGGAAATCAGTCCTGAATATTCACTGGAAGGACTGATGCTGAAGCTGAAACTCCAATACTTTGGTCATCTGATGCAAAGAACTGACTCACTGAAAAAGACCCTCATGCTGGGAAAGATTGAAGGCAAGAGGAAAAGGGATGACAGAGGATGAGACGGTTGGATGGCATCACCAACTTGATGGATATGAGTTTGAGTAAGCTCCGGGAGTTGGTGATGGACAGGGAAGCCTGGTGTGCTGCAGTCCAAGGGGGTCGCAGAGTCAGACACAACTGAGCAATTGAACTGAACTGAAGAAATCATTTAGATTCTACGTTTTTGTATAATCAAGCATTAAAAATTAACAAATTATTAGGATGGCATTATAATGGTTTACCTGGATATAAAGTAACACTGGTAGCGCTAAAAACAAATCCACTCATTCAGTGAGTATTTACTGAGCCTCTGCTACTTGCTTGACACCAGGCTAGGTACTAGGGACACAATAATATTTAAATCAAATATGACAGAGTCCAGGCAGTCACAGAACTTACAGTCTCATGGTGAAAGAAAATTAAAGACATAAATAAAAGCACAGAATGCTGCTGGAGCTGTTGCCAGCCAGTTACAATAATACATCAATAATTTACAACAATTAGGATAATGATTATTTTCTGGATATCTGGAGACTTTGTTTAATAAAGTTATCCATGAGTACCATGTGATCCTCTTCCAGTTAACCTACCAACCCCTTGACCTCACTGCAACTGTAAAACCTACCAATAAAAAGCTGGAATTAAAGTACAGAACAAACTTTTGAACTCTGTGGGAGAAGGTGAGGGTGGGATGTTTCGAAAGAACAGCATGTATATTATCTATGGTGAAACAGATCACCAGCCCAGGTGGGATGCATGAGACAAGTGCTCGGGCCTGGTGCACTGGGAAGACCCAGAGGAATCAGGTGGAGAGGGAGGTGGGAGGGGGGATCGGGATGGGGAATACGTGTAAATCTATGGCTGATTCATATCAATGTATGTATGACAAAACCTACTGAAAAAAAATAAAATAAATAAATGGAAAAAAATTATGATAATGAAAAAAAAAAAAAAAGCCGGAATTAGTTTCATTCATTAACTTTTGAATTCCTAGTCTGATCTTTTCTCTTCACAAAGTTTTATTATAAATTCATTTAAATACATGGCATTAAGTCCTTACACTCTTTCACTCATATCAATTTAAATACTCATCCCAATTTAAAGCCAGAAATATTTTTTTAATTAAACTTCCATTGTTTAACAGTTCCTGAAGTAGAGAATAACACATGGAGATTATTTATTTCTAAAACTAAACATGGTAAAATCTACTTTTTCACCACCAGAGTGAAATAAAAGATTATATTCTAATGGACTGAGTGACCACAAGATGACAAATGAGACACACAGAGGGCAGTGTGACTGCGGAACAGAGAACAATAACAGATGGATGAAAGGCAGGAGTCCAGACTCCTACACTGCCTGCTGACAACTTCATACATAACAGGGTAAAAGAAACATGTGTGTGACTTATGGGGACTCACTAAGACTCTCATTGGAATAACCACATATATCTAATAATTTACTTTTTACATCTTTTTAGTTATCAATATTAAGTAAATTTTATTTAACCAGAAGTCTGCCCAAATATGACACTCACTAAATTAAGAGAAAGATGTGTTCGCTTCGGCAGCACGTATACTAAATTAAGAGAAAGATTGAGGTTATGGAGTAAATTCAACAGAATTTCTGAAAACATTTTATTTATATTTCATTTTCAGTCAAATATTCAAAGATTTTGAAATCTATAAGGCCATCTGTCTCAAGTTCAAAAATTTTAATATTATCTGGAAAACTATTTTTGAAAAGTGATTACTGAAGAACATTTCAACACATAGTGATGAAATGCACAGTTTTTAAATTTTACATGAAACAGTTAAATACATATAACACTGAAAATTCTTTATTTAAAAACACTAAGTTATTAAAATGAGTAAAAACAACATAGTAAAATTAGATTTTTTGCAAAACTCACTACTTCAAAGAAAACATACAATGACATGGATCATAATATATACAAAACAGGAAATAAATCATCATCTGTCATTGATGGGGAGATTTGCATGCTTTCAAAATACTCATAATTTTAAGTCACACAAAATGTTGCTCAGAGGGAATGCTTCTTTTATATTTAAAGTCTCTTTAGAGGCGTTTTAAATTCCGCTTACTCTGGGCACTTCCTGGAAGAACATCTTTTCTATTTCTTGGCTTTGCTGCTCCTCTACTACATTCTTCAGACCCATGATAAGCACACAAACATAGCACACAAAAGTCAAAGCCACAGGCTGTGCGGCTACATAGCCCTCTTTTCTTATAAGGCTGGTACTTAGCAGGGGACTGGCACCTTGGGCAAGGTTTTAACGCTTCATCAATAAAAAGTGTTTTGGCAACCTGCAGTAAAAGCACACACACTAAATCTTCCATTTTCGCATAGAGGACAGCTTTATTTCAAACTCTGTAAATATTTACTTCTAACAACTTATGATAAATACTCACCTTGACATATTCTTCCTGTTTACTACTTAAGTGAGTAACAGAAGAGTTTGCTATAGGTGTCAAAACTTCTCCCCAAGGAGAAAATGTTGAAGGTTGTTCTTTCTGAAAACCTGGTGTCCTAGCCTGTGCTTGCACAGACCTTAAAGCTGATCGATTTAAGAGATGGAGCCGAGTGGCGGCATCCTCAACATTTAATATAGCCCCCTGTGGTAAAAGACAAGAGGGGTCAACACTGTCATATCAGAAGTTCCAGAAGAGCTTTCAGATGCACATGTAACATGTTTGGAAGTGGTTTCTGCACCACTAGAATTTTCTCCCTAAACCATTCCTTTTTAGAGAAAAAAAAAAAAATTATCTTATCTAGCATTTAAAAGTCAAAGGAAAATACAAAGTTGAAACAATAAATGCAAGCTTTAAGTTTGCATCATTGGTTATTTTTCTATTTAACGCATGAGTTTGCAAACTTTTCGTGGAAAGGACCAGATAGTTGCAAACTAGTCAACTGTCATTTTAGCAAACACAGCTACAGAGATACGTAAATGAAGGGGCAGGGCTGCTCCAATAAAACTTATTATAAAAACACAGGTGATGGACAGGATTTGGCCCACAGATCAGAGTTTATCAAGTCCCCTTTTAAGCCAAGGTGTAAGAGGAGGTAAATTTTTTCAAAATCTGCCAAGGGACCTCATGGAATTCTGTAAAGATTTCTTACTTCAGCCACATGTCAGAAAATTAATGGGCCTGGTTAGACCATGAAACTCAATTTGTTTGGTTGGCTTTTACAAATACCAAATACTTGCAAAACTTGATTCATTTTTACACTTGAGTTTAAACAGCTTTGATATTTTAAAAGGAGAAAAAAAATGTCTTTTATTTGAGCTGGATTTCCACACTACTCAAATAGTTAGCCAAGAAATATTTTCAGTGAATAATCCTTATAGCTTGTATTTTGTTAAGCTTGGAAATAAGAAAAAACATTGTAGGGTTTTTTTTAAACAAATTGGCATTCTTAACTAATTATTAAAATAAAATGTACTATTGGTGAATTTCCTGAGTGTCCAACTATAATTGTGTTTTCTCTCCCTTGACAGTCTCCCTTTGCCAGAATTGTTTCCTAAAGGGGGAAGAGGTAAAACACAAGAAATGGTAGTAGGATAAGTATAGGAATAAAGCTAGCTGGCCATGAAAAATTATGCAATTGACAGCTTAACAACATTGGCATATGTATAATGGATGAATACTGGTTTTTAGAAATTAGAATGAATACAGTTGAACTTACTCAAGGATTCAATACATCTTATGTTACATCCTATAAAAGATTTGCCGCCTAGGCTAGAAGCATATGACACAAGAGTACTCTAAAAGAAAACACCCATTGGATTTCCATGCAGTTGGCAAACACAATGATGATGCATGCACCAAAAAATGAATAGAGATATATTGTTAAAGCAAATTTCAGCCATAGAAAACATTCATTCATTTAACAAAGATTTCATCTAATAGGTGCCAAGTGAATAGCACAGTCTAACCCCTATCCTCCCAGAGCTTAAAATGTGGGCTACTACCTCTGAACAGTGTAAGGTCTAGTAGTCAAATACAGGCACCATTACCATACTAGAAAATATTTAAATGTGAAAGGGGAGTCTCTTATTGTTGTTCATTTCCATGATTATAAGTAAACAGTAAAGACTACTGTAAATTAAGAAATTTGATGGAAATAGTGTAATATTCCAATTTTATGGTCATTCTCACTGCTGCAAGGCAACAGATAAAATGAGATCCTATTACATGTAACTGGTGCACATGCCTTTTATTTTTCACACGTAAGGATCTTTCAGTGACACTATACACATGTGAGGAAAACCATCTAACAACTTTGTTTTATAATTTTTCTGTTTTGGTTAATGATATACATTAGGATAGTGCAGGTAGAAAGCAGCCAGTTCGTTCAGGAACAAGAGGCCAAAGGGCATCTGGAATGATGTCTCTGAAGAAAAGAAAGAACAGGTAGAATACCTGATTTGTTCAGACTTACACAGAGGAGAGTTCCAGTTCTGGCGGATGGTGAGTCAGGCATCTGCATAGAGAAACACTAAAAAGAAAGAAAGAGCAAGAGAGAGAGGAGGAGAAAGAGAGAGAAAGGGAAAGAGAGGAAAAAGAAAGAAACTGGGCAATTATTAACTGTGAGGGTAAAAGTTATATAAGAAAAAAGGTGTAATAGGTATAACCATACTGTACTATACGTTATGGCTGTCAAAAAGTCATAATAATCTCAACACAGTCTTAATAATGTCAGCACCTAATCCTGATTCACTAATGATGGTGTAATTACATTCATAAACTAGGAGAAAAGACTTCAGAGGAAGAGCCAGGTAGACAGGTAGTAGTGAGAGGTTAGAGAACTAACCTAAAAAAACTAAATAAGAGAAAAAACTAAAAAACTAAACTATTTTTTTAGAGAAAAAACTAAATAAGCAATAGCGGTGAAGACATGCCATTCAGAAATATGCAGGTGAATATCAAAAGGAAAAAGAACTAGAGAGTTGAAACTGATTGCCTTGATGAGGCAAGAATCAAGAGCAGGAAGGGCAGGAAAATACGTGTTTTGCTATAAATTTCAAAGTCCAATTTCATGTTCTAAACCATGTACTTGTTTTAACTTTTTAAAAAATTTAAAGCAAATCAAAATAAGGGGAAAAACTCAAGTAAGGAAAAAAATAGAGTTCTTTAGGAAACCAAGTTTTTTTAAAAAGTGGTAGCCAGGATATAAAGTAGAATACTTTATCTAGAATTACCCAAAGGCTTGCCAATTCAACCACATGTTTCTTTCACATAGAATGTAAGGAATGCATGGAGCTAAAAGCTTAATATGAATAGGTACTTGCTTAAAAATTTGTTTTTTGGTCTGTCCTTAGCAGTAGGATGCCACTCAAAAAAGATATGTTAAGAAGGCAATTAATATATTTAATATTATAAGCTCCCAGAGCCAGCAGCTGCAGCAGTAAGTAGCTTGTAAAGGATTATCATAGGTGAGAAGATAAAACTTGTCTTCAAATAAAATAGAAATTCAATATTTTAGTTAACAGAAGTCCCTAATATTTCCTTGAAATGAGAAAACCCTCAATCTGTATCTGGGTGTTCATATTTGTTTATACTGTGATTCATTTCCCTGGAGGCTCAGATGGTAAAGAATCCGCCTGCAATGCAGGAGACCTGGGTTCAATCCCTGGGTTCAGAAGATCCCCTGGAGGAGGGAATGGCAACCCACTCCAGTATTCTTGCCTGGAGAACCCCCATGGACAGAGGAGCCTGGCGGGCTATATAGTCTGTGGGGTCGCAAAGAGTCGGACACGACTGAGCGACTAAGCACAACACAACATGCTTCATTTCAATTATATTTAGCCAAATTATAAATTTACTTGTGTTATTACATACTTTTTACTAGAATAAGGAAGTTAATTCTGAGTTTCTCTTTGTATTTATGCCTAAGTAAGGTCTAAAAGTTGAATAGATAGTAAATATGGGTACTAGAGTCATCAGATAGCTATTACACAAAATAGTGTCCCCATGAAGAATTAATCGGCTTCTATAAAAATTTTTCTTATAACTTCAGGGCTCGACCTCAAATCTTTAAGAAAGTGCAAGTTCATGATGCTTTACAAGTTTGAGTGCCATGCTCACTCACCTCCAGGCCTTCCCTCTGCTGAAACAACTTTCCTGTCTAACTCATTATTCAAGTCTCAGCTAAGATGCATTTTTTCCTTCTCTTGATCCCCAAGTATCAAACACTTCTTTTAAATGTCCCAATAGAGAGAACTCTGAGCTTCCTCTAACACACCTGTATTGTAATCACCTGTTTATATCAGGTGTATGAGCTCCAAGAGAGCAGGGATCATGTCAAAAATGTTCACCACTGTAATTTGAGCAACTGGCATATAGTATCTACTCAAGATTATACTTGAGTAGAGTATACTACAAGTATACTACATCAAGACTGGATGATTTAGTCACCAAGTCATGTCCGACTCTTGCAACCTCATAGACTGGAGCCCTCCAGGTTCCTCTGTCCGTGAGATTTCCCAGGCAAGGATACTCAAGTGGGTTGCCATTTCCATCTCCAGGGGATCGTACCAATCCAGGGGTCAAACCTGCATCTGCTGCGTTGGCAGGCGGTCTTCTGCATTGCAAGCAGATTATTTATGGCTGAGCCACTAGGGAAGCACATAAAAGACTGAACAGAAAATGCTATAAGAATATCTAATTATGATTAGGATCTGGCATATCCTATTAAAATGGTATCAAATACTGATAACAGCATATATACTTAAACAACAAAACCCAGCAAGATGTTCTTCATGTCAGTTAGTCCACTCCATTTATGGACTTGGTAGAGATGGGGTTTGGGGGTGGCGGGGAGGGGAGAGTTTATGACTCCGGGAGTTCCCTGGTGGCCTAGTAGTTAGGATTCTGGGCTTTCACTGCCATTCAATCCCTGGTGGGGGAACTGAGATTCTGTAGGAGGGTGCTGTGGCCAAAGGAATAAAAAAGAACTTATGAGTGAATGTCAATAAAGAAAGATTAAAGAATAGCAGGAAAACCAAATTAGGTTGTCCAGACATATGTGATCATCAGATATTCATACAAATGTTTTAGAACAGCATTATATACATTACCTCAGAATCTGTTTTCAGTTGTGTGATATGTAATTTCCTCCTCCGATTTGCTTTTTTATCTTGAACAATAATTTCACGCCAATTTCTGCTCACTTTCCAAACACTGTAACAAAAAGATCAGTCCTTGTATATATGTATAGAAGTTCAGGTATATATGCCACAGAATTAGCATTTTTTACACATGGCAATAAGAGAAATTTGTTTTTAAAGATTTTGGATAGTTAATTTAAAGCTAAAATTTTACATTAAAAATATGACTCGATTTGCCTAGCTGTGAAAGAAGACCTATTAAAATACATCAGCATCATATTGATAGGTTACTATCTTATAAATAGTTAAGGAAATAAAACAAAGTTTCATATAAACCCAAATGAGTCCACCGGGAGACTGATTAAGAGGATTTAACTTATATGTAACACTAATATTTAAAACTTGGAACATGACATGCCACAAATGATTATCACCTATAGTGCAAGAGTTTATATAAATTTCTCCTACTATTGTATTTAACAAATATCTGTCATTTTGAGTAAATAAACACAAAAACAATCAATCCTGTATTAGAACTTCTAAATGCAGATACAGTTGATCCCTGAACAACATCAGTATTCTGGCATGGAAAATCACATGGACAGAGGAGTGTGGTGGGCTACAGTCCATTGGGTTGCAAAGAGTCAGACACGACTGAGTGACTAAGCACATAGCTGAACAACATGGGTTTGAACTCTGCGGGTTTTTTTCCATGGTAAATACTACACAGTCCCTGATCAGTTGAATCCAGGGATGCTGAACCACGGATACAGAGGAAACTCAGATGTGGAAAGCTGACTATAATTTATACAAAGATTTCAGGTTGCACACCAGAGGGTCAGCACCCCTATTTTCTGGTTGTCCAAGGGTCAGCTATAATAAATAGTATTATGAACAGCACTACAAAGTTCCTATTTTGTAAACCAAAGTTTATGAGAACAAAGCAGCTAAAGAAAAAAACATAATTTATGTCCAGTGAGTGCTTATTTATCAATAAAAGTGAATGAGGTTAGGAGAAGGTTATGGAGGCCCCATGTTACACCTGAGTTGTCAACACTACTATTCTTCCAGCCACCTCAGTTGCCATTGCCTCTCTCTAAGCTGACATAGGCACCTTGTATCAGATGGAGAGGAACAGGCAGAAAGTCACTCATTAATGGAGAAGAAATGAACTATCAATGCATAGTTGGGTGTTTGCCTCATCTATTTCAACTGAGTCCAGTCTCTCATATTTCCAAGAATACGCACTGCCAAGTTACACATGCACTCTGCAGTGCAAATACTAGAAATCTTGAGGGATGAGCAGGGAAGGTGATTATTGCAATATGTACTTTCACTTACATCGCAGTATGACTGAATATCATTTGTCCCACAAGCGAGCACCTAAAAGGGTCACCCAAGTTTTAACTGGTCTGTAACCAAATACTCCATTGTGTAAAAACAAAATCCCTATATCATAGCCATACCCCTAATTTTTTAAACAAAATTCATCTCACTTGAACATTTTTTAAGGCATAGACATATAGGTCATTAATCTTTCTTATTATCCTACTTGGGTTACACCAAAGACATTCCTGATCAAGACTATGCTGAAAGGACTGAAACCTTAACAAGAGTTTGTGGGAAAATACGGGCTTAGAAATCAGAGGGTTCAGTTACAGACCTGCATCCATTCCTATCTCCTTGAGTGACTGTTGGCAGGTCACTTAACTTCTCTAGAGCTCAGTTTTCTCATCTGCAAATACGTGATAGGACTAGACATTTCAGAAGACTTCCAGCTACGAAATTCTACAATTCTGTACAATAGCCTACAGTTAGTTTATGGGGGAAAGGTGAAGAAGGGTCTCAATAGAAGTAGGGGCCAGAAAAGAGTAAGGATTCAATGAACCAAACTTTTGATATATACCTATGGAAAAAGAAAGTGACTCTCTTGCTTGTCCTGCCTCAACCATGACCTTGCGGAAATCCTGTTCCACATGGCTTCTCTTGTTCCTGGTTCTGGCATACCGATGGGGCTTGTCTTCTGATAGTCCTGCACTTTGCAAAACTGCCAGTGTAAAGTCTCAATTTAGCCTTATAACTAGTTCCTACCCTCAATACTTCTATATATGTGACTCAGTTTCTACTTACTTATGAAGCAGCATTCAAGATACTGAAATTTCTGACACTGAAGAATTTCACTTAACCATCATTGATAAAATATAAAAGTAACCAAGCCAGAGATAATAAAACAAAATTTTAAAAAGCTACAAACAGAAAAGTTTTCCACCTTAAAAAAAAAAGTGATAAAAGGCAGTTTTATTTCAGAAGAAAAAAAAAATCTTACCTACATAGGCTTTCTGCAGTCAAGGAATCTAAAACCATAGCAAGAACATGCTTTAGATTTCTGTATTTTAATTCTGTTAAGATGTCCAGTTTTTCTATACCCATTTTCTTGCCAATCAGTCCTGCAAGTACACGCTGTAGTATAGCTATTTTCCCCCCGTCCCTTTCTTCTAACAATTCATGTGCACCGTTTTGCTGGAATCTTTTCCTTTTGCTTTTCATAAAAAGCTCATGCACTAATTGCAAGGCTGGGGTCTTCGATAAATTCTTAAAGCTTAAATCCTCACACTTATTGTCACTGCTCGGCTGGCTCTCTGAAATGTCTGAAGTGGTTGCTGGTGTTGATTCAGAGCTAGAGAGGTAGGTCTGGTTTTCTTCTTCTGTCTCAGATTGTGAGCCTTGTTCCCGAAGGGTGGACAGTCTTCTCAATCTTCCAAGACGCCTTGACTTTTTTATGGTGTCCCTGACTTTGAGAGTTCCCTTATGTTTCTGAAATAGTTCTTGGAAAGAGCCCTCTTGCTCAGATAGGGAATCTTCTGATTTATCCAAGCAAAGTGAGTTGAAACCGCTGTCTTCAGGGGTCGAAATATTGCGTCTCACTCCAGCTGAAGGAGAAAATCTTCGGCTTGCATTAAATTGAACACTTGGTACAAGATTACTGATTGGAGTCACAAATATGTCCTCATCTGTTCTACAGCTTGTTCCACCAACAGAAAAGCCCAGAAGTTCGGGATATGTATTCTCATTATTAATACATAGACTGCTGTCACTAAAGTCATGTGTGATAGAGTCTTTAAAATTACTGCCCTGAATTGGAGATATACATTCAACTTCAAAGAGGCCATAGTCATCTTTGGAATCATCCACTGTGGAAGTCTTCTGTTGAGAAAAATTAAGTCTCAATTTTTGACTGCTGGAAGTTACTTCTTCTGTTCTCAAAGTGCTAGTAACTGAAGAACTAAAATTATCTTGCCTTGGAAAGCCTGAAGCACTGCTTGGAATATTTTTTTCTAAATTGGGAACTTGGCTTGTACTACTTTCGAGGGAACTGTTTTGTGATTCAAAGTCCCTGTCTAGAAGAGAGAAAGATATGTCCAATCTTCTGCGCAGCAAATGCTTTTTTCCACTGACTTTAGGAGTTTCACACAGTTCTGGGGTTTTATCATTTTCCTTCCTGAGGAAGACAAATCTCTTTCTTTGAGTGGGAGACTCTAAACTATGGGTTAAGGCCAAACTTGAAGTTTCAGGATGTTCGTGGATCAATGTTGAGCCTCTTTCTTTTTTTCCAAATAATTCTTTATCTGTATTATCAAAGCTGCATGATTTTAACAGCTCACTGTAGCCACTATCTTGAAAAGAAGATGTGGAACAAAGGTCTCCAAAGCTGGAGGACTTGACCCTGACAACAGGAGAGTCCACCTCATTTCCTGCTCCAGCGCCGGCTTGACCTGAATGCCTTTCTGACATCTTCAAAATCTCTGCTTCTACAAAGTGAAAACAAATTTTATTCTTCCTTTGAAATTAATAGTCTGGAAGCTAATACCAAAATACTTGTTATGAGCACAGATGATTATGGAAAATTGCACGGCAATAAAAAAAAGTTACTTTAAGAAACAAATCTCTGCAATATACTCATGTGTATCTTACTTAAGACAGTGTTTCAACATCATAAAAACCAAAATTTCCAGGATATAAATATTCACAGATTACCTGACTAAGCATAGTCTAGGCACTGTGCACAGATATTTTCATTAACTACACTTGAGGAAAAAAAAATCTCATAGCATAATTTTAGATGATTGTATTACCTTATAATTTTTACAGCATTAAAGTACATTATTGTAGTTCTAACATTCTAGCTTATTTGTGCTGGCCTATATTTAGTCAGGTGGATATTTCCTTTCAGAGTTCTACAATGTAAATAAAGATGCTTAAAAAAAAAACTACATGCTGATTTTGACCACTGGTCAAGTGAGTGCAGCCACTAGGATAAACTGCAATTCAGGAAAGCAACTCTAGAATAATGTTACTCATATTCATAACATGGGCTTGTCTCAGAAACCTGGTCTTTCTGACCATTCACAAGGTCAGAATTCCAAGGCTTTCACCTTTGCAAAGTCTCTTTAGCTCACTGATAAATTAGTAACATATTCTTGAGCTAACCAAAATGAACCAAAGCCCTACAGGCCATTTCAAACCTGGCAGGTCATACTCATTCGTGTCTCATCTGGTAAATATTTTCTACTCGGGAACCCACCCTTTATAATATTCTTAAAGTGAAAATATAGAATTTAAGTATATTACTTAGAGAAGAAATGTGATTCAGTATTATATTTGTAAGAAAGGACACTAGGAAACATTTCACTTTTTTTAAGGAAATACTTGACTCTTTAACCTTTTCAACAGTATCACTGCATTCCTTCTTTTAGAAACTTGAATTAAATCTTAAACTTTTTAGAAACTTGAATTAAATCCTAAAGTATAAGAAAGTTATTTCTCCAGATTATCCAAAGGACACTAAGAAAACTGTCATTCTTTTAAAGTTTTCTCCAGACCGAATACATGATTCTTCTCTATTAAAAAGATCCTGGGAAGATATATTGTTAGTTGAGTATAATGGGAAAGTTATTTACACCTAAGTTCTATCAGTTAAACATGTAAGTGAATAAGTTTTTTTTAAAAATTGCTATTCTAACCAAAAAACCAAATTGTTTCTTTGTGGTGCAATGACCATTATTACTGGGCAAAGTAAGTGTTTTTCAACTTTTAAAACCTATATTCTGTTTTGGTAAATCTCACACATGTTCTTTTCTGATTTAGATTTCCTCAGATTGTGACAATCAACCGATCTCTTCTGTACCTGCTTACCAGCCAAGATGATCAAATTTTGCTTTCTATATTTCATACTTTAAAACAATTTTTTGTTTTCAAATTACACCTCCACACACGAATGTTTCCTACGCTCCGAAAATCATTTTATTAAGTAATAGTTTTCTCTCATGTCATCTGGTAGTTAGGTCCGAGCCTTTCTAAAACTTTTAAAAAACTTTTTAAAATTAAAACAAATGTAACTATTCTTCTACTTCACCACTAGGTGTCTCACCATGTTCGAATTTGGGAACCTGAGAGGCAAATGGATGGAAACAAAAGCAAGGGTGCAAATATAATACTCTCCCGGCTAAAATACATAGACCATTTGCTTTAAACATACAAAAAGCTTCCGATTTTCCTTCTGTTCATCTACCCATTTGAAATTGCTTCCACCGTGCTTTCTCTGGTGTCATTTTTTTTTTTTTTCATCTTTCATCACTTTCAACCCAAGATACTGGTCTCAAAACGTGGTTTTTCAAACTTCAAAAGCATTTATGTAAAATCGTAGAATGCCGGGTGACTTGCTCAGTTTCACTGATTCAACAGTTCACTGATGAAACAAACAAGCCTCTTCAACATTCATTTTTTAAAACCAAGCTCCTGATAAGGATTAAGAACACACATCTCTATAGTGCTTAAAACAAACAAACAAAAAAACACTGGCTAACTCAAATGAAGTATTTAAAGTAATTAAAGTACTTAACCCGAATTTCCTTCGTTTGTTAAAGTGCAACATCTTACCATCAGTATATCTTGAGTTCTTAGACGCCAACGTTACGTAGGCTTCCGATAAAGGAAATTTCTCACTTTGCCTTTAAAATTCACGCCAAAGAAATACCACTTAAAGAGACAACTAATTTTGAACAATTAATGGAAACGTGCAGTAGCAGCACGATGCCCGCTAAGATTTGAAGGATACCTCAAGTACCTGCTACCGGGATTATTTTCTAACGCTTTAAAAGGCCTAAATCACTTTGAATTCCCCCCAGCTTTCCAGACAACAGCAATTGTCATATCTCTGTGTGCTCCAGCTAGTCTCGGGACGGAGGAAAACGGCCCCAATTCGGCTCTCTGACCACGCAGGGTCAGCTGCCGCGCGGTCGTCTCCCGCCCGAGGTGCCGGCGGCGGGTGGCTGGTTAACGGTCTCCCCGGGGGGCGTCAACCAGGCCGCTCGTCAGTCCGCGGGCCCTCCCCAGGCCGGGCTGGCTGAGGGAGGCCGGGCCGGCCCCAGGGCCCCAGGAAGCCGCCGACGGGCCGAGGACGGGCGGGCGTCGCCTGGACCCAGAGCAAGAGGAAGGCGAACCGCGTCGGGGCGCCTCTCTCGTCGCGGCCCCTGGGAAGCTGAGCGGGTGCGGGGCTGGGGACGCCCAGAGGCCGGCCGCCCTCACACACCTGGCGTCCCCGCTCCCGCCCACCTGGGGGCCCCGGGGGCGGCCGCGCCCACCGCGCCGACTCGCCGGGCGGAGATCTGTGGGCCGCAGCCGCCCGAGCGCCGCCGAGGAGCCGCGGCCTCGTCCCCAGGGATGCTCGGCTATGGCAACCTCCACGCCGGGTCCGCGTGGGGCCGCCGCCTTTTCCCTCCTTCGGTTTGAACTGCCCGCCCTGAGTAACCGCCCCGCCCCGCGCCGCACCGCCCCTTCCTCCCGCCGGCCGCCGCCCGCGACCCCGCAGAACCCCGGCCAGGCCTGCGCCGTGAGCTCCGTCCCCGCTTTCCCGCCCTCCGCGCCCCCACCGCACCGAGGCACCCGCGTGCGTGCTAAACCGCTTCAGTTGTGTCAGAGTCACTGCGACCCCGCGGTCTGTAGCCCTCCAGGCTCCTCCGTCCATGGGATTTTCCAGACGAGAACACTGGAGTGGGTTGCCCTTTCCTCCTCCAGGGGATCTTCCAGACCCAGGGATCGAACCCTCGTCTCCTAAGTCTCCTGCATTGGCAGGCGGGTTCTTTACCACTGAGTGAGTGGAAATCGCTCAGTCGTGTCCGACTCTTTGCAACCCCATGCGGAATTCTCCAGGCCAGAATACCTGAGTGGGCAGCCTTTCCCTTCTCCAGGGGATCTTCCCAACCCAGGGATCGAACCTAGGTCTCCCGCATTGCGGGCGGATTCTTTACCTGCTGAGCCACAAGGGAAGCCCCCTTTACCACTAGCGCCACCTGGAAAGCCCCTCTGAGGCACCTAAGGGCTTTTTAATTTGATAGGCTCTTTCTCCCGCCCTCCCGCCCCCCACGCACCACCCCCACCACCCCCACCTGCGTTTTAACTTCGGACAACACTCAACAGGTCCTAGGCGCTGTGCGTGCTAGGTTGCCTTAGTCGTGCCCGACTCTTTGCGACCCTATGGACTGACTATAGCCCCCCGGGCGCCTCTGTCCATAGGGATTCCCCACCCAGGGATCGAACTGGCATCTCATGTCTCCTGCACTGGCAGGCGGATTCTTTACCGCTAGCGCCGTCTAAGAAATCCAATAGGTCCTACTGTGGGATGGTATTAAAAATAATGTAGGAGAACGTTCACTTGGTGTTTCCGAAGATGAATTGAAGCGTGAAAAGCAGGTTACAAACCGAATGCCATCCTTTAGAAGTACAGCTATACACAGGATAAGATCTGAAAGGTGTGACTAATTTGGTTACAGCATCTGTAGACTAGGTTATACTTGGTTACTTTTTTTTAAAAAGACCTCTAAAAAGGGATATTTTATGTGCCAGGCTCCATCCTCTGCTCTTGGAAGTTTCTTCCTAATTTCTCTTTTTTTTTTTTCTGTCTTCTTTTCCTCTGTTTATTCCCTAAATGGGGCGTCCTACACATTTTTCTTACTTTACCATTCTGTGCTTATATAATTCGGATTAGGAGTTAAAAGTGTTACTTTAAAGTCAATTACAGTCACTGCTACCACTCTCCTCGGACAGAACTTCTTCATCTGGATGCCCTTTAGATATTCTAAATGTCATGTATCCAAAAATCAAACTCACTAACAATTATTAAGCTTTGACTATGTGCCAAAAGCCTTCGACTGTGTGGATCACAATAAACTGGAAAATTCTGAAGGAGATGGGAATACCAGACCACCTGACCTGCCTCTTGAGAAACCTGTATGCAGGTCAGGAAGCAACAGTTAGAACTGGACATGGACCAACAGAGTGGTTCCAAATAGGAAAAGGAGTACGTCAAGGCTGTATATTGTCACTCTGCTTATTTAACTTATATGCAGAGTACATCATTAGAAACGCTGGGCGGGATGAAGCACTAGCTGGAGTCAAGATTGCCAGGAGAAATATCAATAACCTCAGATATGCAGATGACACCACCCTTATGGCAGAAAGTGAAGAAGAACTGAAGAGCCTCTTGATGAAAGTGAAAGAGGAGAGTGAAAAAGTTGGCTTAAAGCTCAACATTCAGAAAACTAAGATCATGGCATCTGGTCCCATCACCTCATGGGAAATAGATGGGGAAACAGTGGAAACAGTGTCAGACTATTTTTTTGGGCTCCAAAATCACTGCAGATGGTGAATGCAGTCATGAAATTAAAAGACTCTTACTCCTTGGAAGGAAAGTTATGACCAACCTAGATAGCATATTAAAAAGCAGAGACATTACTTTGCCAACAAAGGTCTGTCTGGTCAAGGCTATGGTTTTTCCAATAGTCATGTATGGATGTGAGAGTTGGACTGTGAAGAAAGCTGAGCACCGAAAAATTGATGCTTTTGAACTGTGGTGTTGGAGAAGACTCTTGAGAATCCCTTGGACTGCAAGGAGATCAAACCAGTCCATCCTAAGGGAGATCAGTCCTGGGTGTTCATTGGAAGGGCTGATGCTGAAGCTGAAACTCCAATACTTTGGCCACCTCATGCGAAGAGTTGACTCGTTGGAGAAGACCCTGATGCTGGGAGGGATTGGGGGCAGGAGGAGAAGGGGACGACAGAAGATGAGATGGCTGGATGGCATCACCGACTCAATGGTCATGAGTTTGAGCAAACTCTGGGAGTTTGTGATGGACAGGGAAACCTGGCGTGCTGCGATTCATGGGGTTGCAAAGAGTCGGACACGACTGAGCAACTGAACTAAACAACTGAACTGATGTGCCAACTGAGGGGTTCCCTCATAGCTCAGTTGGTAAAGAATCTGCAATGCAGGAGTTCAATTCCTGGGTGGAGAAGATCCACTGCAGAAGGGATAGGCTACCCACTCCAGTATTCTTGGGCTTCCCTTCTGGCTCAGTGGTAAAGTGAGTGCAATGGTAAAGCACAATGTGGGAGATCTGGGTTTGATCCCTGGGTTGGGAAGATCCCCTGGAGAAGGGAAAGGCTACCCACTCCAGTATTCTGGCCTGGAGAATTCCATGGACTGTTTAGTCCATGGGTTCACAAAGAGTCGGACACAACTGAGTGACTTTGACTTTGACTTTCTTTCAATGTGCCAATTACTGGGCTGCTGCTGCTGCTGCTAAGTCACTTCAATCATGTCTGACTCTGTGCAACCCCATAGATGGCAGCCCACCAGGCTCCTCTCTCCCTGGGATTCTCCAGGCAAGAATACTGGAGTGGGTTGCCACTTCCTTCTCCAAATTACTGGGCTAGGTACTGGGAAAACAAAGATGGAAAGACACAGTTACTGCCAGCTGGTATAAGTGCTATAGTAGAGGAATGGCAGTAACACAAAAAGAAAGAGATAAACTAGCGCTATAGAAGAAGAGCAGGCAGAGCTAACTGTACAAAGACTGTGATACGCTTTTATGTGTTTATCTTTTGGCTTCACCGGCACAGCATGTGGAATCTTATTTCCAAAACCAGAGATCAAACCCGTGCCCTTTGAAATGGAAGCACAGAGTCTTAACCACTCTAATATATGAGGTGGAATTTGAAGGACGAGTGACGTCTTTAAAGACAGCAGGTGATTCTAAACTCAAAATGTGTTAGCATGTTAGCTTGCCCTAGCTTTACTCATATAGCCCAAATTTAAGCCACTGAGCTATATTTTCCTATTATTTACCCATCACAGTCTTTGGTCTCTTCCCTTCCCTTTCTGGATTGAGTATAATTCCATTACTGACATCAGAACTCTAAAACCCAAATGTTTTCCACTGATCTAATGCTTCTTTTGGGAACTATCCAGGAATACATAATGAAAGGTTTTCTATCATCATGATAGTCAAGCTATGCAGTATACTTAAATGACTATGATCAAGGATAAGGAAAATAGATATTCAGGGGAGAAAAATAGCAACATGAATCTCCATAACCACACTATAAAGATTTAAAAGCACTAATATTCAAGATCACAAGACAAACAGGTTCATTCAGTTCAGTTCAGTCGCTCAGTCGTGTCCGACTCTTTGCGACCCCATGAATCGCAGCACGCCAGGTTTCCCTGTCCATCACAAACTCCCAGAGTTTGCTCAAACTCATGACCATCGAGTTGGTGATGCCATCCAGCCATCTCATCTTCTGTCGTCCCCTTCTCCTCCTGCCCCCAATCCCTCCCAGCATCAGGGTCTTCTCCAACGAGTCAACTCTTCGCATGAGGTGGCCAAAGTATTGGAGTTTCAGCTTCAGCATCAGCCCTTCCAATGAACACCCAGGACTGATCTCCCTTAGGATGGACTGGTTTGATCTCCTTGCAGTCCAAGGGACTCTCAAGAGTCTTCTCCAACACCACAGTTCAAAAGCATCAATTTTTCGGTGCTCAGCTTTCTTCACAGTCCAACTCTCACATCCATACATGACTATTGGAAAAACCATAGCCTTGACCAGACAGACCTTTGTTGGCAAAGTAATGTCTCTGCTTTTTAATATGCTATCTAGGTTGGTCATAACTTTCCTTCCAAGGAGTAAGCGTCTTTTAATTTCATGACTGCATTCACCATCTGCAGTGATTTTCGAGCCCAAAAAAATAAAGTCTGACACTGTTTCCACTGTCTCCCCATCTATTTCCCATGAGGTGATGGGACCAGATGCCATGATCTTAGTTTTCTGAATGTTGAGCTTTAAGCCAACTTTTTCACTCTCCTCTTTCACTTTCATCAAGAGGCTCTTTCGTTCTTCTTCACTTTCTGCCATAAGGGTGGTGTCATCTGCATATCTGAGGTTATTGATATTTCTCCTGGCAATCTTGACTCCAGCTAGTGCTTCATCCCGCCCAGCGTTTCTAATGATGTACTCTGCATATAAGTTAAATAAGCAGAGTGACAATATACAGCCTTGACGTACTCCTTTTCCTATTTGGAACCACTCTGTTGGTCCATGTCCAGTTCTAACTGTTGCTTCCTGACCTGCATACAGGTTTTCCTGTATAGCAAGTCAGGCAGTCTGGTATTCCCATCTCTTTCAGAATTTTCCACAGTTTATTGTGATCCACACAGTCAAAGGCTTTGGCATAGTCAATAAAGCAGAAATAGATGTTTTTTCTGGAACTCTCTTGCTTTTTTGATGATCCAGCGGATGTTGGCAATTTGATCTCTGGTTCCTCTGCCATTTCTGAAACCAGCTTGAACATCTGGAAGTTCACAGTTCACGTATTGCTGAAGCCTGGCTTGGAGAATTTTGAGCATTACTTTACTAGCGTGTGAGATGAGTGCAATTGTGCAGTAGTTTGAGCATTCTTTGGCATTGCCTTTCTTTGGGATTGGAATGAAAACTGACCTTTTCCAGGCCTGTGGCCACTGCTGAGTTTTCCAAATTTGCTGGCATATTGAGTGCAGCACTTTCACTAATATGTTCACTAGGATAGGGCAATGCAGTGATGTCTGGCACACAGTAAAGGCTCAAGAAAAGTTAACTGTAACAGTATCTACTGACCATGTTTCAGAATGATCCTAAAATTACTGATTCTTGCAGATAGGAAAGAGAATGTTGGGCTGGGAACTAGCCTTGACATGAATTCTTTATCCTACCCCTCTGTAGGTTCCCAGGAATCATTTTATTCTACATGTGTTGATCCATTTTTAAGGATCCATTATCTTAATACCTCAAGCTGCGGAATCAGAATCCAAGTCAGTTTGCAATGACTAAAGTTACACTTTTCCAGGCAGTCTAGTTATTAAGAATTGGTGCTCCTAGTGCAGTAGACACATTTTTCATCCCTGGTTAGGGAACTAAGACCCTACATGCTGTATGATGTGGGCCGCACCTCTCAAAAAACAATTTTTGTTTTTAAAAAGGCACAAAGGTACACTTTCTGGATCATTCAGTAAACTTTCTCTTATGATGACAATAGTTTTACCTAATATTTCTTCAGTCAGTTCAGTCATCAGTCATGTCTGACTCTTTGCTTACCCATGGACTCCAGCACGCCAGGCTTCCCTGTCCATCACCAATTCCCGGAGCTTGTTCAAACTCATGTCCATCGCGTTGGTGACACCATCCAACCATCTCATCCTCTGTCGTCCCCTTCTCCTCCCACCTACAATCTTTGTCAGCATCAGGGTCTTTTCAAATGAGTCAGTTCTTTGCATCAAGTGGTGAAGAGTTTGGAGTTTCAGCTTCAGCATCAGTCTTTTTAATGAATGTTCAGGACTGATTTCCTTTAGGATGGACTGGTTGGATCTCCTTGCTGTCCAAGGGACTCTCAAGAGTCTTCTCCAACACCACAGATCAAAAGCATCAATTCTTCAGTGCTCTATTGAGTTACCTCTTCCCTTTGGCTAAGAGGGGGAGGCACTTTGTAAGACAGCTGCTGATAAAAAATATTTATGTTCTATCTCAGCCTGTCTGTGGAGGAAGAAACTGTATAGTTTCATCTTGCTTATTTACCTTATTTGCAGAGTACATCAGGTGAAATGCTGACACACAAGTTGGAATCAAGATTGCAGGGAGATATATCAATAACCCCAGATATGCAAATGATGCCACCTTTATGGCAGAAAGCAAAGAGGAACTAAAGAGTCTCTTGATGAAAGTGAAAAGGAGAGTGAAAAAAATGGCTTAAAACTCAACATTCAAAAAACTAAGATCATGGCATCTGGTCCTGTCACTTCATGGCAAATAGACAGGGAAACATGGAAACAGTGACAAACTTTTATTTCCTGGGCTCCAAAATCACTGCAGATGGTGAATGCAGCCATGAAATTAAAAGACACTTGCTCCTTGGAAGAAAAGCTGTGACTAACCTAGACAGTTTATTAATAAGCAGAGACATTACTTTGTCAACAAAGTTCTGTCTAGTTCAAGCTATGGTTTTTCCAGGAGTCATGTATGGATGTGAGAGTTGGGACTATAAAGAAAGCTGAGCGCCAAAGAATTGATGCTTTTGAACTGTGGTGTTGGAGAAGGCTCTTGAGAATCTCTTGGACTGCAAGGAGATCGAACCAGTCCATCCTAAAGGAAATCAGTCCTGAATATTCACTGGAGGACTGATACCCTGATGCTGGGAAACACTGAAGGCAGGAGAAGGGGATGATAGAGGATGAGATGGTTGGATGGCATCACTGACTCAATAGACATGAGTTTGAGCAAGCTCCAGGAGTTGGTGAAGGACAGGGAAGCCTGGTGTGCTGCAGTTCATGGGGTTGCAAAGAGTTGGACATGACTGAGTGACTGAACTGATATTTAAAAATCGGCCTCTAAGAAAACCCAGAAAGTCAAGTCCCAAGTTGGTCTGTGGAGGTGCAACCAATTAATTCCTTCTGGAAATGAAAGGTCAGGCTCAATGTTCCCAGGTTGCTGGATGGGAGAGAGAAAAGCAATAGAGCCTGCTTAATAAGAAATCAATAGAGGCTTTCCTCAGAGCTCAGTTGGTTAAGAATCTACCTGCAATACAGGAGACCCTGGGTCAGGAAGATCCGTTGCAGAGGGGACAGGGTACCCACTCCAGTATTCTTGGGTTTCCCTGTGGCTCAGCTGGTAAAGAATCCACTTGCAAAATGGGAGACCAGGGTTCAGCTGGTAAAGAATCCACCTGCAATGTGGGAGACTTGGGTTCAATCCTTGGGTTGGGAAGATCCTCTGGAGAAGGGAAAGACTACCTACTGGAGAATTCCATGGACTGTATAGTCCATGACATTGCAGAGTCAGACATGACTGAGTGACTTTTACTTTCAATAAGAAACCAAAGTAGTAGATATTGGGGAGAAAGAAACCTGCTTCTCAGATTAACTACAATAGTTATTAACAACTGTTTATTTTCTAAATTTTAATAACTTCATTTTCTTCTCCCCCTTTCTGATATAAATACTTGCTGTTGAGAGTGCTAATTCTTAGGTAGGTTGATTCAGAAGGGGGGGGGAGGAGGAGAGGGAAGAGAAGGGGGTCTGGGGCTCTCAAGGAGGAGAAAAGGGCAAATGTTTCTTTCCTACATTCCTTCAACATAGTCACATAAAATATTTTTTTCTTTAAGCCCAGAGCTAATAATTACACAACAAACAACTCATCTTGCTCAAGGATATGTTTTTCCTTAAACTCTTTACCAATGATTATAAAACAATGTATCCTGTTGGAGGACAGGTTTCTCCTTAAAAACTTCTGACTATCCTGTCGTCTTAAAATGTATGTTGTGGGAGTGGGTCTGGTAAGCTCTGTCTAGTGAAAGTGAAAGTTGCTCAGTCCTGTCAGGACTCTTTGCTATCCCATGGCCTGAATTCTTCAGGCCAGAATACTGGAATGTGTAGCTTTCCCTTCTCCAGGGGATCTTCCCAACACAGGGATCGAACCAAGGTCTCCCACGTTGCAGGCGGATTCTTTACTGTCTGAGCCACAAAGGAAGCCCGTTATTTAAAAAATGTTATTTTAAAATGTTATCCCATTATTTTAAAATGTAAGTTGTGGGAATGGATCTGGTAAGACCTTTACAACCTGGAGACATTCTTTTGATTTACTGTAACAACCAACTGAAGAAGTATATAGCTCCCTTGCTAAGACTAGCGATGGGCACTCTCCATCCCCTCTTCTGATGTCTATGTTAGAAGCTTTCTGTCCTTTTTCACTGTAATGAAACTTCTGCCACACAAAGTTCTGAGCGTCTGAAGCCTGGTTCCTGATGCCTATGCTAAATCTTCTTCAGAGACCACAAATCCGACATCGTTCACCGTAAGCTATTACTGTGAAAGAGGCAAACGTTGTGAACCCAACCATTCAATTTCATTAAAATTTTGACCTTTGAAAGAACACGGCCTCACTGGTCAAGTCTTCTTGTTCTTCCAAGGAGGAATGAATACAGGGGACAAAAGGAGGGTCAGGGACAGCTGCTGCTGCTGCTGCTAAGTCGCTTCAGTCGTGTCCGACTCTGTGCGACCCCATAGACGGCAGCCCACCAGGCTCCTCTGTCCCTGGGATTCTCCAGGCAAGAATACTGGAGTGGGTTGCCATTTCCTTCTCCAATGCATGAAAGTGAAAAGTGAAAGTGAAGTCGTTCAGTCGTGCCCGACTCTTAGCGACCCTATGGACTGCAGCCTACCAGGCTCCTCTGTCCATGGGATTTTCTAGGCAAGAGTACTGGAGTGGGGTGCCATTGCCTTCTCCGAGTGGAGAGCTACCACTACGTAAATCCCTTAGCTTTAAGTGGGAGCAACTGACGTAGCCGCCCACAAGTAAAATGTGTGAGTCAGAGAGAAAACGAGCGCCTAGGAGAGAAAGGGTCGAAAAGCAAAAACGAAATTATATGAAGAATAGCGACCGAACGGGTTCTCCACTGCCCCGGCACAAATAGCAAACGATTCGAAACACGTAGTCTGAAAAGGGCTTTTCTACGTGGATATCCGCGGTGGAGCCGATTCTTCTACGTTCCTCGGAGTAACGGTCAGCCTAGTATTCCACGAGCACTTCACTGGGGTTTCTCTTCTAACCCTCTGCCCGCCTAGAAAAATGTTCCTTTCTGCAGACTTCGTCAGAGAAACAAACCTCCTTGGACTGCTAACGTGCTGCTAAAGTGCTTTGCTTCCCTGAAAAATGAAAACAGCTAGGAGGGAAACAAGCACTTTCGACTAGACTCGAAAACACCAAAGGATCCGTTTCACCCGCCTCTGTTCAATGCAGGTTCCTCAGCCACGCCCGGAACGGAAGGGGCGGAGACTACGGAAGGGGCGGAGATTCCTACACGTCAGAAGCGAGAGCCGGAAGTTGGCCGCGGCTCAGCGGCGAGTCGGAATCTGTTTGGAGAGGCCTCAAGATTTCTCCGTGTTACGTGAGTAGAGAATTAGCGGTTTGGGATTTGAGGGTGGGAATTTGGGCCCAAACTGAAAAGACAATAAGGTCTAAAGAGGTCTAGTGTAAGGGTTAGAGTCGGGAGAGGCTGGGGATAGAGTCGATACTGTTAATCCTTTGCCTGTTTAGCTCTTGGGTTGTTTCCCTGTTTAACTGTTGACTAGCTTTGGGGAGTTCTTTATTCTTCCCTTATCTTCGGTTCGCATGTTCTCCTGTTGAGAGAGGTAATTTTTTTTTTTTTCTTTTACAATCTCCTGCTAAGGTTTGGAAAAATATAGCGTGTTAAATGAAGACGCGGGCTTTGCAATCAGATCTAAATCTCTCTGACTGCAGCTGAGTGTGTTAGTCGCTCAGTCATGTCCCACTCTTCGCGAGCCCATGGACTGTAGCCTGCCAGACTCCTCTGTCCATGGAATTCTCCAGACAAGAATACTGGAGTAGGTTGCTCTTCTCTACTCCAGGGGATCTTCCCGACCCAGTGATTGAACCCGGGTCTCCTGCATTGCTGCTGAGTAATCCTGCCCAAATGAACTTCCCTAAACCTGAGTTCCTTCATCTGTAAAATAAGAGTCCAATTTGGGGGTAAATGCGCAACACGTTTTTTGTTTGTTTCGTCCTTTAGACCCAGCCATAGGATTTAAAACAAAGTACTGACTAGAAATTGGGACCTTTTTAGCTTTCCCTCGGGAAAATGATTCCTGGTTGGATTTATGAGGGCCCCATTTTGAGAAATTAAATATTTGAGTCTCCGATTTCAGGGACAACTATGGACACCCAAAAGGACGTTCAACCCCCAAAGCAGCAGCCAATGATATATATCTGTGGAGGTAAGAGTAACACAAAGTAAGAGTATTTAAACTCGGTTAAAAAAAAAAAAATTGTGTATTTGTCTTTGACTTAAGTGAGTCGTTCATCTTTATCTTTAAAGTTAGAAAGCAGAACAGCTTTAGCAATCTTTAAAAAAATCCTCTCATTAACTTTTCATTTCCTCTTCTAGGAAAAGTGCCTTGCCAACTACTCTTTTTCTTTCTCCTTAGCTTATTGGTAATAGCTACACATCCTTGAGATTGAGTATTTGTATTTCAGTGTGTTGGATGAAAAATATGGTCAAGATAATATGCTTGTCTGTAATAATTTCTCTTTTAAGCATTGAATAAATAAATGTGTTTTCATTTCTAGAATGTCACACAGAAAATGAAATAAAGTCAAGGGATCCAATCCGATGCAGAGAATGTGGATACAGAATAATGTACAAGAAAAGGACTAAAAGATGTATCCTTTTAACTGTGCTTCTTAGGTATGAGATGGGAGCAAGTGAAGAATAATGCCTGGTTTGATAGTCAAAGACTAATTGCTGGTGAAAATGGTAACAACTTGGATTACTTACCAAAAAAAAACAAACCAAAAAACATGTTTATCATTTTCTTTGACAATACTTCGGTGTGTAGACGTATACCAAGTAATCTAAATACTAGTTGATTTTGGCTTTCATAAGTGTATTTTTCAGCAATTCTATATACGTACTCATTCCTGAGCTTCAGTTTATGAACAAACTAAATTAATACAAGGGGAACTGCAAATAGTGAGTTTTTATGTTACCTAATGGAAAAAGTGAGACTTACAGATTAGCTGAAAGACAGAGTAAGTTGTTATGTAATAACTGACAGTATTTTTTAGAACAGTAAATTATCGCTTTTAATTTTAATTGCTTTAGTTTCTTGGTGCATTGGTCTTCTCTATCATGGAAAGAGGGCTAATTATTAAAATAGTTTATTTTTTAGTTTACTTCTCATCATAGTAGATAGTGAATTTTATTCTTTCGTGCATTTTAGGTTAAATAAATAGATTATTGCAAAGAGAAAGTGATTTGGAAGTACTAAAATTTTAATGTACTTTTTTTATGTCCTTAACTTGGTATATTACAGTGGTGGTTTTTGATGCTCGGTGAAACATGAAATTCAGAGGAATATCTTCATTTGTATTTGGATTTGTTGTTAATGTTGTATAGTTTTTGATTAGTGTACTTTATGAATACAATTATATACACATGATTTCATTTTAAAAAACCATATTGTATTTAGATACCTATTAATAGCTTATATAAAGATATTATTTTTTGTTCAGTTACATGGTTTGTATTTTAATTTTATTGTATATGTAATCTGACACTCAATGGAGGTTAAAAATGTTTCCCAAACTACACTTTAATCAAAACCTGGAATCATCTGGGACCCTTGTTAAAAATGAAGTTTTCTAGGGCTCTTTAAAGGTCTGATTAAGTAAGTTCTTAGGAAGCCTCTGTTTTACATCACCAATTGTTTGTAAACTCTCCAGCATCATTTTGTATAGAGTATTCCAATGCACTTACTGTCAATGTGCATACCTTATTTTGAGTTACAGTTTTCATTTGTTAACTTGGCATAGGCCTTTCTGTATTTATATGTAATGGTTGACTTTTTAAAATCTTGGGCAAGGGAAAAGAAACTTTGATGGTTGCTTTCTGTAAGACAAAATCAATACCAAGTAAAGTGGATGAAGCAGACTGTTAAGGCAGGTGTGGTGTCCCAGTTGTAATTATTCATTAAAGTAAAAAAAAAATTCTACTTTCAGCATATTAAAAAAAAAGTTGGTTTACACTTAATTATTGGATGAATGTTTAAAGCTTTTGCTTTGATAACTAGGAAAATGGATACTCAGATACTCCATCTGTTCCAGAATTTGATTAGATAAACTTCATTGATAGCTTTGTGTGTCTCTGACATTCAGAGAATTAACTGTGCCATTTAAAAGAAGCACCTATTATTTTTACTGCCATCCTTAAATACTAAGTTCTATAAATTTATTATGTGCTATATAGTACTACTGTACTCAAACTTTTTAAAGGGCGCTTCCTTGATCCAGGTTTTCCTAGACCATAGCTTTCATAATTCTGTGATTCTGCCATATTCCTTGAGCTTGTTCTTTTTGTGTGGAAGAGTCCCGATAAATGACAGCTGCCTAAACCCCAACTCACTGATAATGTTGCTCTTAACTATTCTAATTTCATCATAGGTCCTTTGGGCATCAGTAGTTTGAGTATTGTTATTTGGTTAACTAGACTGTGGTTTAATGGGTAAAGTATTACGCATGGAACTCAAGACCTTCGTTTCAATTAGTTACCTCCTTGTGTCCCCTTCATCTATAAAATGGAAGTAATTTTTCTTGCCTACCTGGACAGTTGTAGAAAAGGTAAAATAGATATAAAATTGCTTTTAAAAAATCCTTTTGAATAGTGGTCTATGAATATAAAAATCAGTAAATCTGAGCATGAAGCTAACACATAACTTGTTCCCTACTTAAACTGCTTGCCAGACACACAGGTTCATCAAAAATATGTGGAAATTGGTTCAAATCCAGCACTGCTCATTTACTGGCCAGTTTACTTCAGCTTAATTGGTGAAGTCAAGAAATTAATAACACATACACCTGCAGAGTCCTTGTTAGATGGCAGTGACTTTACCAGGATTCACTTTCCTTATTTGTAAGATGGGCATGAAAAAATGCACTGTAGCACCTACCCCAAACATTTGCTGCAAGATAAAATACTCGATAAAAACTCTTAATGTAATAAATGTTAGCTATTCACACCATTACAGTTTCTGCACAGGTGATTGTATTCAGTTTAGTTCTGTCGCTCAGTTGTGTCTGACTCTTTGCAACCCCATGAAACAGCACGCCAGGCCTCCCTGTCCATCACCAACTCCCGGAGTTTACCCAAACTCATGTCCATTGATACGGTGATGCCATCCAACCAATTCATCCTCTGTCGTCCCCTTCTCTTCCTGCCCTCAATCTTTCCCAACATCAGGGTCTTTTCAGATGAGTCAGCTCTTCGCGTCAGGTGGCCAAAGTATTGGAGTTTCAGCTTCAGCATTAGTCCTTCCAATGAACACCCAGGACTGATCTCCTTTAGGGTGGACTGGTTTGATCTCCTTGTAGTCCAAGGGACTCTCAAGAGTCACCTAGAGCCAGACATCTTGGAATGTGAAGTCAAGTAGGCCTTAGGAAGCATCACTACGGACAAACCTAGTGGAGGTGATGGAATTCCAGTTGAGCTATTTCAAATCCTAAAAGATGATGCTGTGAAAGTGCTGCACTCAGTATGTCAGCAAATTTGGAAAACTCAGCAGTGGCCACAGGCCTGGAAAAGGTCAGTTTTCATTCCAATCCCAAAGAAAGGCAATGCCAAAGAATGCTCAAACTACTGCACAATTGCACTCATTTCACATGCTAGTAAAGTAATGCTCAAAATTCTCCAAGCCAGGCTTCAGCAATATGTGAACCATGAACTTCCAGATGTTCTAGCTGGTTTTAGAAAAGGCAGAGGAACCAGAGATCAAATTGCCAACATCCGCTGGATCATTGAAAGAACAAGAGAGTTCCAGAAAAACATCTATTTCTGCTTTCTTGACTATGTCAAAGCCTTTGACTGTGTGGATCACAATAAACTGTGGAAAATTCTGAAAGAGATGGGAATACCAGACCACCTGACTTTTTATACAGGAAAACCTGTATGCAGGTCAGGAAGTAACAGTTAGAACTGAACATGGACCAACAGACTGGTTCCAAATAGGAAAAGGAGTACGTCAAGGCTGTATATTGTCACCCTGCTTATTTAACTTATATGCAGAGTACATCATGAGAAACACTGGGCTGGAAGAAGCATGAGCTGGAATCAAGATTGCTGGGAGAAATATCAATAACCTCAGATATACAGATGACACCACCCTTATGGCAGAAAGTGAAGAACGAAAGAGCCTCTTGATGAAAGTGAAAGAGGAGAGTGAAAAAGTTGGCTTAAAGCTCAACATTCAGAAAACTAAGATCATGGCATCCGGTCCCATCACTTTATGGCAAATAGATGGGGAAATGGTGGCTGACTTTATTATTTTGGGCTCGAAAATCACTGCAGATGGTGACTACAGCCATGAAATTAAGAGACGCTTACTCCTTGGAAGGAAAGTTAGGACCAACCTAGACAGCATATTGAAAAGCAGAGACATTACTTAGTCAACAGAGGTCTGTCTAGTCAAAGCTATGCTTTTTCCAGTAGTCATGTATGGATGTCAGAGTTGGACTATAAAAGCTGAGTGCTGAAGAATTGATGCTTTTGAACTGTGGTGTTGGAGAAGACTCTTGAGAGTCCCTTGGACTGCAAGGAGATCAAACCAGTCCATCCTAAAGATCAGTCCTGGGTGTTCATTGGAAGGACTGATGTTGAAGTTGAAACTCCCAATATTTTGTCCACCTGATGCAAACAGCTGACTCATTTGAAAAGACCCTGATGCTGGGAAAGATTGAGGGCAGGAGAAGGGGACAGCAGAGGATGAGATGGTTAGATGGCATCACCGACTCAATGGACATGAGTTTGGGTAAATTCCGGGAGTTGATGGACAGGGAGGCCTGGTATGCTGCAGTTCATGGGGTCACAAAGAGTCGGACACAACTGAGCAACTGAACTGTTCCTCAGTGTTCTCTCTCTAGATCTTTTAAATCTAGTGTTAGACTAATTGACCTAACTCTTTCATCTTTTTTACCTTTTTTTTTTTTCTTTATCTGTTCTGTGAAAGATTTCACATTTACTTCCTAATCCATCTGTATATTCTTGGATGGAATGTCTTTATGTAGATGATAGTGATGTTTTTAATTTGCCACCATAGTCTATTATTTTTCGAGTTAGTTTTTATCCTGCTTGTTTATTCAGCTTGATATTTTCTGTACCCAATTGTGAGCAGAAAAAAACCATAAAGTGTGTGTGAAAAGAAAATTCCAGAGCACGTGGAATTGCAACTCACTTCTCTTTAATAATTTTGTGTCTGAGTGAAGCTGGGTCTTCAAGGCCAATCAGCGGATGGCAAACAGGAGGGTAGCCAGTCGTCACGCAGAGGCTCTAAACCCCGCCCGCGGCGGTCCGTCTCAAGCTCTCGGTCTGGGGACGGGCGGTGTGGGCAGGGACGGGGCGGAGCGGCGCGCCCCTCCCCGGGTACCTGAGCGAGGCTGGTACAGTGTGTGGCTGGATCCTCTGCAAGACTTGGGGTCTGAACCAGGTGAGTATCTGCCGGCCAGGGGTAAACTACACGTCCCCATCGCAATTCCTCCCTCCGGGGGCCTGGGGTGAAAGATAAGACTCAGAGGTGGGGAGGGAGCGCGCGAGGAACAGCCTTCTCGGTCGGGGAAAGAAACGGGCCCTTTTGTTTCTCGGGGCTGAAGGTGGCGGATGTTGGGGCAAGGTCTTCGGTGGCGGCCACTAGTCCTTGTGAACAAAACCGGGGAATAGGGAGAAATTATTCATAAGAGTCCTGAAGTGCCCCCTGACCGTTGCGGGTTGGCTGTAGAGCTCCGGGATCCCGGGCAGGCCCTGACCCCGCTGTCCTCTCCGGCCGAGCTGTACATAGAAACCGTTACTACGGGCTGGAAGATGCCGTTTCCTTTCGGTCTCCGACTGCAGGTGGCGCCCAGGCTTGTGGATGCTGGGAAGAACGTGCGAAGGTGGAAGTCAGTTTTTCCTGTTACTAGCGCATTGCAGTTTGCACTGGAGGTATTACTGACAAACCGATGAGTAAATGTGGGAAATGGATGTGAGTTAGGATGGTGGAGAAGAAGTTAACCCCAACTAGGACCACAGTTTTTCCTAATCAGAGACAAATTGCAAGCAGATGTGGAAGAGTTCTAACTGGAGCAAATAAAGCATAACTTGTGTTTTGGAGTTTGAGAGTTAACATTTATTGTTCTTGAGAGTGAGTATCCTCCCCACCGCAGTCCTCCAAGTGGTAGTTTTCAAAAAAGATTCTCAGAAACGTTAAAACAGTGTTTAAGTTGAAATTCTCTTAATTAGGTAAGAGATGTCTTTATCATTGCCAATGTTTTTCACTATGTTTTATTCAAACCATAAAACCTCAGGGGTTTCAAAATTCCTTTAATTGAAGGTAATCTATTTTAATCCTGTTAGATGTTTATATCCTCCCATCAAATATCCTCCAGCTCTCGGGAAAAAATTCTCCCACAGACAACTCATTCTCTTCTGGGCAGCATCAATAATTTAAAGTTCTTCACTTGGTTTCTTGTAATTTCCACCATTAAGGCTACACTTGTGATGGGAGACCAGCCTACTGGGCCCTTCTAGTATGGTGTAAAAGCCATATTCTCACTTCTTCGTTGAACCTCATTCAAAAGCTGACAAATTGTCAGCTATATTCTGTACCCAAGTCAAAGCCAGCAGGAATGTGGAGAAGCTGACAGGGCATCCTTTTTCTGCAGATGTCTGATGTATGACCAGACTCAGAGGGCAGGCATGCTGAAGGGAATATTCCTAATGAATTAGACTTATTGCTACTTGTTTTAAAATTTACCACCCAGTGTGTTTTAGTACAGTGTTAAAAAAAAAAAAAACTTTGACAATATAACTCATAATGTATGCATTTTACTTTGCAACATTTATGTACACATTTGTGTGTGCATTTATATATACCTA